>NW_007732798.1:11329-12689 GCF_000696425.1 Galeopterus variegatus
AAAAAAATTAATATTTATGTATAGATTCCATCTTAGTTCCTTTTTTGTTGTCATATTTGAATAGCTGTTTGCTCAAGAATAATGTAAGGAAGGACTAGGCAACAACCACCATACAGTTGAGAATGTGTCTCAAACCCACACTCCCATTAAAGTGCTTGTGTCCAAGCCCTCCAGGATAGGTCAGAGTTTCATGTCCCTCATCCAAGTAGAGCAAGTTTCTAGGACAGCTCAGAGTAAATGAGGTTTTCTGTCATAACTTCTCTTTGGAGTGAATAGAACTCTGATGCAATAAGTACTCAAAACATTTACTGAATAAATGCTTAAGTAAATATTCAACTTCTTACTGCGCATATCCATCTGCACATGTCATAGGCACATCACAATCACTATGACCAACAATGAGGTGATTAGTTTTCCACATATGATTCTCCTCATCTGCTCTACCACTATTTTTAAAACCTATTTTCCAATCTCCATTCTTACTGTGTACTCAATCATGCTATTTTCCATTAGCCTAACACACAGCAGGAATTTCTGTGATATTTTGTTCAGCCTAGCAACATGGAAACTAAGATGAAAAACCAGAATTACTAAAAGGTTTGCCTTGCCTATGCTTTAAGTTTAGGAAAGAGAGGTAAGGGACAGAAAGAAATAGGTGTTGTCTCTGGTATTGCACCATGCAGGAAGAGACGTGCTTATTGAATTTAGCATGAGAAACAGAACAGCTCTTGAAAGGAGAGAAGTAAACTAAGTGATTATTGCTTGCTTTTCAAAATCACAGTCTAGTAAAAGACCAGAGTTACATTTTTAGAACAAGAAATAAAAATCTTATGGCTTTTCACTGCTTATGTTATGGACTGAATTTTGACCCCACCCCTTCCAAATTCATATGTTGAAGTTCTAATCCCCCAATGTGATTGTGTTTGGAGATTAGGTCTTCAAGGAGGTAATTATGTATAAATGAGGTCATAAGGGTGGCGCCCTAATCCACTACAACTGGTGTCTTTATAAGGAAAGGAAGAGACACCAGGGATGTATGCACACAGAGAAAAAGCCCTGTGAGGACACAGTGAGAAGGTGGCTGTCTACAAGCCAAGGAGAGAGGTTTCAGGAGAAACCAGACCTGCTGACACCTTGGTCTTGAACTTCTAGCCTCCAGACCTGTGAGAAAATAAAACATTTAAGCCACCCAGTCTGTGTTTGTTATGTCAGCCCTAGCAGACTAATACAAATTATATGTTCAAATAATGAAGAATTATGCTCAAACTTTATGACTTTAAAATTTTTTTTTTTTTTTAGGACTGGCCGCACCACACTCAGCCAGTGAGCGCTGTGAGCGCACCAGTCATCCCTATATAGG
>NW_007732798.1:13689-15994 GCF_000696425.1 Galeopterus variegatus
CTCAGGCAAAGTTACTGTCCAATATTGCTGGCCCCAAATAATTCCCTGTCATACCCCTACAACTCCTGCCAACCCTCAAGCAAGCCTCCCAGTGAGCCGCACCTGTGGGAGGTGATGATGACGACTTTGCCACTTTCACATGCCTGTGCCACGACGTTCCAGAGCAGGCGCCGGGCGACTGGGTCCATGCCAGTAGATGGCTCATCCAGGAAGATGACTGAGGGCTTTCCCATGATGGCAATAGCAGGTCTCAACTTACGCTTGTTTCCTCCACTTCACAGGCAAGGAAGGAGAGAGAGAATGGAGGAAGCATTTATGGCTGTACATTACAGTAATGTGTTGCATAACACATAATGTATCTATCTAATACGTATTCAATATTTAAAAGAAACCATTTTCCAAGGTTTCTAAAATGCTGTCACAGGAAACAGTTAGTAGAGACATTAAAAATGCTGATTATATGTGACTGTCAAGACACAAGACCCTAATCCAGATGTATAAATCAATCCACTCTCATTTAAGTGTGGAAAGATGACTTTTGTTTACATACTTTATTTTAGTCACATTATCAGTGACATGGGTATTGTTTTTCCTGGGGTTCCTTAGGATTCCCCGATATATTGATTACTTGTTGGCCAGGCCAATAAAAAGAACCTCACATTTGCCCATACCTGGTAGACAAAGATCCATAGAGAGACAGGAAGAGAGATGCTCTCTTTTGTATTTCAATGACTACAGTTCAAATAGAACTAAGATTGTGAGATTTATCACTGCAAAAGGAAGATGTGATACTACCTAGGTCTGCTTTATTGTGGGATCTAAAACCTGGCAGGGCATTAGATTATTTCACAATCATTGCCTGTTTATCAGCAGAGCTCAGGTTAAACTGTGGACATTCATTCCAAAGAACAGAAACACATGGAGATTCCACAATATTAGCTGCAATGAGAGCACCAGTATAATATCTCACCTGTAAGTATAGATAAACTTATCAGCATGGGTTTCCAGATTCAGCAATTTCAACAACTTGTTCACATAAAGGTGAATGGTGGTCTCAGAGATCCCCCACAACCTGGCATACATGTTCAGTATTTCCCGAGCAGTCATGTAATCCAGCAAGGCATCAAACTGTGGACAATAGCCAATTCTTGACCTTACCTAAAATAAGAGAATAGCAATGGATATAAGTCAACTACCCCAGCGAGCATACAGTATGGATGACATATAAGACATAAAGTTCTCCAGCCCATGCCTCTAAGAAGGTTTGAACTCTCACAGAGTTCTTGCAAAGATTTTCTTTTCCTCCGCTGTTACATAATTACTGCAGCTGGAGGCTACTGTCATGTATTGGAACTCCAAGTGTGCATAAGTGATGTGTCCAAGATTGATTTTTATATGAAGTTATCTCCCTATTATAGGGCCATATTCAGTCTGTAGAATAAATGGAAAATAATTTAAAAATTAGAACAGTGCACCTATTTACAGAAGTATATTCACCTGAAGAAGGGAAAGGAGACAGAAAGTAGTTAGTCTACAATTGGCTCAAACTTTACTTATTGTAAGCCTAACAGAAACTCCGAAGACCCTAAAAAGTAAAAGAGATCTAAAATTGGTAGTGCGAGGTCCAGTGTTAATNCTCCGAAGACCCTAAAAAGTAAAAGAGATCTAAAATTGGTAGTGCGAGGTCCAGTGTTAATAACTGGATTCATGAGTTCAGTCCCAAGGGATGCCAGGATATCAAAATCAAAGACTGTTATAGAAGGAGAGGCTGGATGGCAATGTCTAGGTTAGGTTCAGTCACATCCTGCTTCTGGGTAGTTCAATAGATGGATGAGCTATCAGTGAGGTCTCACACCTCTCTATTATGGGAAACACAGCTTTATAAGCATAATGTAAGATACAGGTAAGTACAGTTGGGACCTTAGCTCACAATTTACAAGGCCAGCATTCCCCTGATACCAAAGTCAGACAAGAACACTACAAGAAAAGAAAATTGCAGGCCAATATTCCTAATAAACATAGATGCAAAAATCCTCAACAAAATACTAGCAAACCAAATTCAACAGCACATTAAAAGGTTCATTCACCATGATCAAGTAGGACTTATCCCTGTGATGCAAGGACAGCCCAGCATACACAAATCAAGAAATGCTATACAGCATATTAACAGAATGAAACACAAAAACCATATGATCATTTCAATAAATGCAAAAAAAAGCATGACAAAATTCAACATTTTTTTTTAAGATTAAAAACAATCAACAAATTAGGTGTAGAAGGAATGTACCTCAACACAGTAAAGACC
>NW_007732798.1:17791-18715 GCF_000696425.1 Galeopterus variegatus
CCTGGAAGTATCACGCTACCTGATTTCACAATATATTACAAAACTATGGTAATCAAATAGCATGGTACTGGCATAAAAACAGACACATAGACCAACTGAACAGAATAGAGAACTCAGAAATAAATCCACACATTGATGGCTGGTTGACTTTTGATAAAGTTGCCACACACAATAGAGAAAGGACAGTCTCTTCAATAAACGGTGCTGGGAAAACTACATATCCACACGCAGAAGAAGGAAATTAGATCCTCATCTCATGCCATATACAAAATCAACTCAAAATGGACTAAAACTTAAATTTAAGACCTGTAGCTGTAAAATTACTAGAAGAAAACATTCAGGAAAAGCTGCATAACATTCATTTGGGCAATAATTTTTTAGATATGAGTCCAAAAGCACAAACAGGAAAAGCAAAAATAGACAAATGTAATTACATCAAGCTAAAAAACTCCTGTGCAGCAAAGGAAAGAATCAATAGAGTGAACAGACAACCTACAGAATAAGAGAAAATATCTTTAAACCACATATCTGATAAGCGTTAATATCCAATATACATAAGGAACTCAAACAGTCCAATAGAATGAAAACAAATAACCTGATAAAAAATGACCAAAGCACCTGAATAAACATTTCTGAAAAGAAGACATAAAAATGACTGACAAAAAATATATGAAAAAATGCTCAACATCATTTATCATCAGGGAAATACAAATTAAAACCACCATTAAAACCTCGTACCTGTTAGAATGGCTATTACCAAAAAGACAAAAGATAATAAGTGTAGGCAAGGATGGCGAGAAAAGGAACCCTTGTGCACTGTTGGTGGGAATGTAAATTAGTACACCCATTGTGGAAAACAGTATAGGCATTCCTCAGAAAGTTAAACATTGTGCTATCATATGACCTAGCAATCCCACTACTGGG
>NW_007732798.1:19845-20948 GCF_000696425.1 Galeopterus variegatus
TACAAATGGTGAGTATAATTAATATATCATATACTTGACAATTGCTAAGAGAGTAGATTTTAATTTTCACCACACACACAAAAATAGGAAGTATGTGAGGGAATGCATTTGGTAATTAGCTTGATTTAGCTTAAATCTTCTTATTTCCCCCTTTCCTTTAGGTGGGACAGGATGGCTAGAGTGAGCTGGAGTTGGGTGTTTTCCTTCTACCTGAAAGGCTGGGACCTGGAATTGAGCATTTACTTTTCCCCAGGTCATTCAGGCACTGGTAAATTCCCAGCAGGTTAGGCTCTCAGGAAATAATTCCTCCTAAAGGCAGACTTGTTAAGAACAGAATGCTCTGCATATTTCAAAACAGTTTCTTTTCCAGTCCTCCTGCAGGTAGTAAGAGGGGATTTTTCTTTAATAATCACTGTGAGAACCTGGTAGAGCTCCAGGAGGTGAAACTCACAGAAGTGTAGGTGCTCCCAGATTTTAGCGTTCAAGACTTTTTCACACCAAGCCTACAGCAATTCGTCAGTAACGGTTCAGGTTTTCCGACCCTGATACTGGTTCCCTCTGACGTTCTACTTAGGAGTTTCTGCTCAGGTACCTTGTGATTCTCTGTATTCTCTTTTCAGTGTCTCCAATTTGCGGGCTAGTGGTTCACCCTGTGACCTCACTTCTCTTATAGATTTAAAAATAGTTGTTTTTCAGCTCATTCAGGTTTTTACTTGTTAGAGTGGAGTGGCGAATTCTAAGCTTCTTAAATACTGGATCGGAAACTGCAAGTCTTACTTATTTTTTATAGCCCTAGCACCATGTCCGGCATGTTAGAGACATTGTTAAAAGAACTTGACTTTCACTCCAGTAGTTTCAAAGACACTCTTGATGAATATTCTCAAGGTAAAGCTGCTTTTCTTGCCTTAAAAATTTATCTCTCTCCAGAATCCACTAGCTGAATCAACAGTATCAATATCAGTGTCAACTGTGATTCCTATCTATGATCTCCCACCACTTGCCTCTTATCTGCACCCCCAAGTCATCATGCTTCTCACACTACAGAGAGTAATAGTGTCTTGCCTTAGGATGTTGTTGGTGATGCTGAAGCCATCAATGAACAC
>NW_007732798.1:21221-24935 GCF_000696425.1 Galeopterus variegatus
ATTATAATATGTATATATATAAAGAATACTTATAAGTAAAATATACTCAAATACTTCAAACCCCTCAGGACAGCGTTATCTCACACAGTTTCACAAGAACTCTTCTATCCTACTAGGAGGACACTCAATGGCCAGCTCTTAGTAGCGATGCAGCCAGCATATGTTGGCCACTGAGCAATGTTACCTTTGTGGGTTCTTTAATGAGTACTGTGGAATTCAGAACCTCTTGTGACTGCTCCAGGACTCTCTCTCTTTCATTTTGTACATCTTCATCTTCAGATTCCACAGATAATTCCGTGGATACTGTATCCTGTATTTTTGAGACAAGAATCACAGAGGTGGACACCCTTTAGACATCTAGTCTAGATTCAGAAAGGCTAAATAAACCAGAGGATAATTTCAAAGATGTCAAAACAGAAGGTGGAGTCATTTCCAACAGACTTCCTCCGTATGACTGCAGTTCTCACATACAAACTTATTCCCTACTTCCAAAGTTTAGAAACTAGGCTCCTAGCCACGAGCAAGCAGCATGTTCTTATCAAAATAGATAACATGAAAAACTGCACCCACAGCAAGTATCATCAACTACAATCAAATGTTATTTGTTAGTAATAAAGTATGTTCTAGAAGATACCAATAGAGCTGAGAGCAGGGAAAAGATGAATTCTTTCTTTTCTGAAAGGAGGGGAAATCAGGGACAGCTTTACGTAGGAGATGCTAACATTTTTGTTAAGGATTTTTGCATCTATGTCATGATTCATCTGTAATTTTTCTGTTTTGTAGTAGTAGTTTTCGGTAATCATCTCAATGTTCTTATGGCCTTATAAGAAAGTAGAACAGAAATATAAAGGTAAGAAAAGAAATCAATGAAATGAAAAACAAAATATGCAATAGAGAAGTAAAAATTCAAAAATCGGTCCTTTGAAGAGATTAATAAAACTGGTAAACCCCTGCCAAGGCCAATCAAGAAAAAGGATGGAAACATGGGGAAAAAAACACAAATGTTGTGAACAAATTTATGTCAACAAATTCCTCCTTCCCGCTACTTCATGTTGTCCTCAAGATGAAGTCCATGATCTTTAGCCTGGCACATATGAGACTGCCCTGCCTTCCAACATATGGTCCTGGCTCCACACACACTGAATTGCTCATAGCTCTTTGAATGTTTCCCATATCCTTGCCTGTGCATAAGCCAACCTCTCTGTCTAGAATTCACCTCCTCAAGTGTCACCCAACGCCCACAGTTTGTTTTGGCACCTCCTAGTTGCTCGTTCAGCATTTTCTGCTTCCTTTTAACAGAATGTACGTTTTCTGGCTGGTATTTATCTGAGCTCTGATTTGGTTCCCATCCTGAGGCCTCTTCTCTTGTATCTGAATGGAGGTCTTTTACTTTTATTTTTTATTTTTAATGTCTCTCCTCCAAGTCCCAGGATCTGTTTGATTCTCCTGGACTCCTCTCAGGAATCTGAGTCATGGTCTAACATCTAACGTAATACCAGGCACATGGTAGGTGCCTGAGGGATATCTTTGCAACGTGTGACAACCTCAGCCTTGCTTTCTATGAGCAATGTTGCTGGCGCTAACCAGTCATCTCCTTGCTGACTTGGCCTGACTTCCCAGTCCCTAGGATCTGCCCACCTGCTGGGAAGCTCTCTACTTCATCTGTAAATTAATGTCTCAGCTGAATGTGAGATTCTTATAGGCTTTGGGTACCAGGTGCTGCCTCCACTGGAGTCACAAGGGTGGGCCTGTTGTTTAGCATTTGTAGTACCTCTACAGGCATGTCCTGGGTACTCCCTGACTTTCAAGTCTCACCTAGTCCCACTATTAATCTCTTTCTCACACACTGTATTGAGTACCTCTGGAGTCAGACTTGTGCTTACCAACTGAAGAAAAGCCTCACTGGAGTAGCAAGAACTTGGACTGAGGTCTTAGCATAAGGGAGAGTCATGCAATTTCATCTATTTTCATAACAGAGAGGCCCTTTTTCCCTCAAAATATCCTTTTCTCTGAAAATACTTCAAATAGTGGTTTTCAAAGTGTGGAGCAGCCAAAGATCACTCACCTGGGAGTGTATCACATATGCACATTTTCAGGTCTGGCCCCAGATCCACCAGAACAGAAACTCGGAAGACAGAGATGAGCAACTGGTAGTTTAACAAGCCTTCCAGGTGATTCTGATAAATGCTAAAGTATGAGAACAAGTGCTGTAGAGCCTTGCGATAAAATGTGTGTTCTACAGGCCAGCAGAATCAGTATTGCCTGTAAGTTTTAGAACTACCCAGGGGCCAAATTAGGATGAATGGGACATTTTGGGAGAAATCTTTGGCACAGGAGCTGTTTAAGGGAAAGCTTTGTATTATAATCAAGCCACAGAAATATCACGTTCTGACTGGCAGAGGTTACAATGTTAGAAAACCACTAAGCCCAAATCATGATGAAGATTTATGATTCACATAGATCCCAGTGCACATGGATTGACTTATTTTCCTACATCCAGCAATGGACTTAGGTATGCTTTTGGTCTTAGAGTTATCTCTAAGGTCTATGCTCAGTACTCACCTTATTAAATGTCTTGTAGATACCAAAGAAAATATAACGAGATACAATGGTTCTCAGTTTCCATGAGGTGGTCTCCAGAAGGAAAATCAAGAGGAAGAAAATGAATCCTGTGACAGCCATTGCAACTAAATGCCTTCCAATTGCATCTTCTTTCAAACTATATACATTCAGTTCGGTTACTGATGAAAAGAACAACAAAAACCATAGCCTTACTTTATTTTTTATTTTTTCCTTTTTTTTGGTCTTTTTTCGTGACCGGCAACGGATTGCAACCCTCAGTGTCGCGCCTGTACCGGACCGGGACCGGCAACGGGATCGCAACCCTCGGTGTTGCGCCCGCACCTCGCTCAGCCAGTGAGCCGCTGGTCTGTATGTGGGATCCGAACCCTCGGCGGGAGCGCCACTGCGCTCCCAAGCGGCGCACTGTAGCAGTGCGCCACCGGGCCGGCCCCATAGCCTTACTTTAAAATAAAACAATGCAGTGAGTAAATTCTAAGAAATAAAACAAAAAACAGGAAGTACTATAGAACCAAATAACATAACTATCAAATAAGCACAAAACTAATATATTTACTGGTGTGTTTAAGGGCTTTGTATGCCAATGCAAAATATCTTTAAAATCCTTCGAGAGGCAAAAACCTTCAATTCCATATTTTTTGTTTATTGTGGTAAAATACATGTGAGGATTGTCATTTTAAGCATTTTTAAACATGCAGATGTGTTGAATTAATTACATTCATAATACCATGTGACCACTACCTCTGTCTATTTCCAAAACTTTAATTTCATGATTTTTTGTCTTGCTATTAGTGCTGGGCCTCCATTACCAACATGAACCACATGGTCAGAACTGCTGGGTGAGTGCCTACTCACTCATCAGAAGACCGGGTCACAGCAGAGACCCTCCTTGCTACAGAATATTTTTTTCTTTTAAAAATACTGCAGATGGTTCTGAAAATGTGGAGTAGCAGCATAAAAATCATCTGGGAACATATGAGTATTACATTTGCAAATGCTTGTAGGAAGAGAACACACTAATATTTAAACTAATTTGTAAGTCCCCAAGAGCTAACACTTTTGTTCCAATGACTTATAAGAAAGAGTTAATAATTACAAAGTTCTGAACTCCTGATAGGGAAAACAGCAAGCTCA
>NW_007732798.1:25623-37929 GCF_000696425.1 Galeopterus variegatus
CCCAAGAGCTAACACTTTTGTTCCAATGACTTATAAGAAAGAGTTAATAATTACAAAGTTCTGAACTCCTGATAGGGAAAACAGCAAGCTCATGAGAGATGTGAAGATGACAAACTCTCCCTTTTTTCTTTAAAAAATTTTAAAATTAAAATGTTATATGGAAATGCACCTAATTATAACACAACAAATTAAAAATACCTATGTAAGTAGCAATATTTTTGGTTCAGTTTTAAAATTTAAATACATTATATTTTATCTGTAGCTGCACTCCAACTGCTGTAAAGCAGTTTTAGTTTTTTAAGTATTTTGGAAAAAAGGAGAGAACAGAACTGAGGTTACCAGAGGTGGGAAAAGGGGAGGGAGAGGGGGGTTAGCGAGAAATAAATAAAGGGCCACAAAATTGATTATAGTGCATAATGTTGAATATAGTAATTATCCTAATTTGAGCATCACATATTGCACACAGGTGTTGATATTCAATGCTGTACCCCACAGATATTTACAATCAACTATGTTTTAATAAAAAAAATTAAATACAGTCATTTCAGACCTTTTAAATTCATTGAGGCAATCTGTTTTGTGGTCTATATTTATAATATTCCACTTACACTTGTAAAAAATACATATTCTGCTGCTGTTGGATGGAGCATTTTGAAAATGTCAATTTGTTCCAGTTGGTTTGAAGAATTAATCAAACCTTTTATATCCCTTCTTATTTTTTTTTCAAATTTATTTTCTTTTAAAAAAAATTCCCTTCTGATTTTGACTTTTCGTTCTGTCAATTCTTTTGAGAGAAGAGTGTTGAAATCACCAACAATAATTGTGGATTTATCTATTTCTTTTTTTATTCCTCTCAATTTAGGGATATGCCAAAGAAGCCATAAGGTTTATAAATTCATAAAAGGGAATTAGGAAATTTGAAGCTAAAATTGAGAAGAATAAAAGCTTTGAATTTCCTAATTCCCTTTTATGAATTTATAAACCTTATGGCTTTTAAAGGCATATCCCTCATGTCTCTTACACTCTCATTGACTCTTTAAACTGTTTTGGCTATATTTCATGTGCTGGGCTTGGAAACAACACACATGGTTGACATCTTAACATGACTTTTCATTTCACTAGATTTTACATGTAATCTCTCTCCTCTCAATCTTTCCCCTGAACCCCATCCACTTAAGTTTATTGGTATGACTGCATTTGGGGTAAAAGTGCTTGAATTCTGTGCTGCCCCATGAACGCATCAGCGACTATAATATGTAGAACCTGGCTTACACTATCAATAAGTTTCCATCCCCTTTCCACATCTTCTCATCCTTACTAATGTGAAAATGCTGCAGACATACAGTAATTGGCACAGGGCTACCATTAGGGATTTGCAACGTAAAAGCAAATGTTCAATCCTTCCTCTTCAGTATATTGTTATCCTTTCTCCTGCCTTCATTTCTGGTTCCCTTTTCCATTTTAGCACTCTTTGCCACCAAAATAACTACTTCCAACCTTTAACTACTCATTCAACAAACATTTGTTTATCTATTATATGCCAGACCCCATATTAGACAATGAAGAATTTAACATTAATTTGGCACCTTCCCTCAAAAACTATTGTATTGGGGGTGTATTAGTCCACTTCTGTGGCTTATAACAAAATACTTGAAACTGGGTGACTTATAAAGAAAAACAAAATTTATTGCTTACAGTTTCTGAGGCTGGGAAGTCCAAAGTCCACCTGCTGGCGGCAACAGTGACCCGGGGTCTCACATTGCATGATGGTGGAAGCAGAGAGAGCAGAGAGACTAACCTCCTCATTCACACTCTTTTTAAAGTCCTCAGAACCACGCCCCTGCCCACAATTATTAATCCATTCACTATTGCCCAGTGCTACAATCCCATCACCTCTTCAAGGCTCCATCTTTCAATTACCATAATAGGATTTCCCACCCTATTAACAGTCACAGTGAAGGCCAAGTTTCTAATACATAAAACTTGGGGGACACAATTCGACCTTCAGTGAGTTTGGGGGTGGGTGGGACACAATTCAATCCAGTACAGGTGGAAAGGGATAAAAGAAATGTAAATACAGTATAATTACAATATAGACACTTACCATGAACATTCTTTCCAATAAAGAAATGAAATATGTACATTTACGTATTGAATAGGCTTTGAATCTCAGCTATGTCTTGTATAAACTGTGTGACATAGGGAAAGTTACTTACATTTGTGTAAGCTTTAGTTTCCTCAAGATGAAGATAGCACATAGCTTGATGTGTTATTGTAAAGACTTACAACAATGTTTCAGAGTTATTCAGATAAAACAAAGAATTGACCACTAGTTAACAGGTAATCGGTTACTAGCATCTCTGATGAGCCTTGGAGAGCCCCAGATACTCATCTTTACTACAAGCTGTGGAGTTAGAAACAATATTCATGGAGGAACACAGTTTCTTAAACTGTTGGATGTCACAGTACTTGCTTATGCTCATTCCAAGGTTATAAATGGGTAACAGCATAAATGAATTAAGTATCGTGTTTTTATATCTTATGCCTGTGATTTAAAAGATGATAACGTTAACATGCTTTATATGAAATAAACTGTCCCAGGAAAACAAAATCTCCCCAAGTTAATCAAATTAAACTAAGAAAATTACAAAGCCACAATACTATTCTCACAAAACTTTAGTCTCTTGCCATCAAGTATACTACCGCTGATGTCTTAAAATGCAGTTTGTGTTGATAATTACAGTTTTGGAAAATCATTTTGAGAACAGTGATGTTCACATGATCTGCCTTCCTGTCTTCTAATGCGAACAGGAAACCAATACTTATTATTTCTCACATTTCTTATTCTACATGATCAGTAAAGAAGCAAAGTTGTGATAGGAATTTAGCCTGGGACTCAACAGTGGGAAAGAGATAAAAAATATTTTATCATATATTTATGAATGATATTCGTGTATAATTCTCCTTTCTTCTATATTCTTAACTATTTATGCAGTCAAAGTTATATTAACTTCACAGAATGAGTAGAGAAGCTGTTTTCACCATGTCCTCAAGAAGAGTTGGCATTATTTGAGAATTACATGCTTTTAAAAAAAAATTTGCATGTTTCATAAAGCTTACTAGTGTAGCAATAGAGACCTAAAGTTTTCTTTTTGGAAAGAGTTTTAACTAATGATTTAATTTCTCAAATGATGCACAGGATCATTTACATTTTAAAATTCTTTAAGTAAGTGTTGGGAAGGTTTTTTTTACATAATTGTATCTAATTATTCCAAATTTTTAAATGTGTTACCTTAGAATTATCTAGCATATCTTTTTGAACTAATGTATGCATTTATGCTTCCATTTTATTCCTAATACTCATTATTTGGACTTTTTTTTTTCTTTATCAACTTACCAGAGTTGTGTGAATGTTATAATCCTTTCAAAGAACACATTTTTGGCTCTTTTGGTATTCTCTCATATTTTTGTTTCTTTAACTTCTACTCTAATCTTTCTTATATAATTCCTTCTACTTTTCTTAGACTTATTCTGTTGGATAAACTAGGTTCTTGGGTAGTTAATTTTTAGCTATTCATTTCCCTCTAATGTTGTAACTTAAAGCTATAAATTTATCTTAGGTACCAATTAGTTGCACAGTATTTTTTCTTGGTTCAGCTCCATATATTTCCTAATTTTCATTTTGATTTTTTCTTTGTCTAGGTACTTACGAGTATACTTTTCTAGTTTCAAATATACAGTTCTGTTAGTTTTTACTAACACCATGGAGTGAGTTGGGAAGTGTTCTCTCTTCCTTTATTTTCAGAAGGATTATGTGTAGTATTGTTGTTTCTTCCCTTAAAAGTTTATAAGAATGTACCAGCAAAATGATATGGGCTTGGAATGTTTTCTTGGGGAAGTTTTGATAACAAATTCAGATTCTTTTGTATATAGGAGATGTGGTACAATAAAAAGTATATTTGATCTTTGTCCCCAATTCTTGACACAGAGTTTCTAAAATTGAAATTTTATGCACTATAAGGAGTATCTTTTAGTACCTGTAATGAATCTCTTTGAACCTTACCCAAGGTTATAATAATGAGGTGACATGTGGCAGCCCATAGATAGCCTGAGGATGAGGCTGGTGATCCTCAACAGGTGAAAAACCAAGCAGGTAATTAAAAGGCTTGCACCTTCAGCCCTATCCCCTTACCTCTGGGGAGAGGAGAGGGACCAGAAATAGAGTTCAATCACATAGCCAATGACTTAATCAATCATGGCAACATGACGCCTATTTAAAACCCTGAAACCACAAGGCTCAAGAAACTTTTGAGTTGAGCATGTCAATGTGGTGAGAGGGAGGAATGCCTGCGGAGGTCATGGAAACTCTGCACACTCTCCCCACCTCACCCCTACCTTGACATATGCCTCTCTTCTGTTTGACCCTTCCTGATTGGTATCCCTTGCAGTAAAACTGTAATTGTAGGATTTTCTATTTAACCAAGAATCAAGGCATATCACATTTTAAAAGTAATTTTGCATTTCATCTAAGTTGTTGAATTTGTTGGCATAAAGTGGTCCATGATATTCCATTATTGCCTTTTTAATGTTTGGAGGATCTATGGTAGTGTTTCCTCTTTTGTTCCTGATATTAGTAATTTGTGTTCTTTCTTTTCTTGGTTGGTTTATCTAAGGGTTTATCAATTTTGTTTATATTTTCCAAGAATTAATGTTTTAATCTTTTCTAACATAACCATTTAAAGCTAAACTTTTACCAAAAGTTGATATGCTGAATTTTATTGTCACATTCAAGTAATTTTTAAATTTCTCTTGGTACTCTGCTGTGATGATGTGTTATTTAGGAGTGGAATGTTTAATTACCCAACATTTGAAGGCCTTAAAAATATATCTTATTGAAAGAAGGAACAACAATCACAATAATACAATGAAATTTCAAAAGGAGAGAACAGAACTGTGGTTACTAGAGGTGGAAAAGAGGGAGGGGAGGGTGGATAGTGAAATATTGGTTAATGGACACAAAGAATGATTGTTCTGTAAAGATGAATATACTAACTTCTAATGATGAATATACTAATTTGTAATAATAAATACACTAACTATCCTGATTTGAGCGTCACATATTGCACACATGTTTTGATATTCAACTCTGTTCCCCACAAATACGTATATTCAATTATGTTTCAAAAACACAAAACAAAACAAAATCCTCGGTAAAGCTGAGCCTTTCAGATGGGCTAGCCTACCGTCTCCTCAGGTTACCAGTGCTCCTGAATAAAGCTGCTTTCCCTTTTCACCAAAACAAAACAAACAACCAAACAGTATGTATGTATATATGTGGGTATGTGTATAAACATATATAATATATATATATATATAATTGATTTTTAATGTATTTTCGTTTTTGTCAAGGATCAGCCCTAAATAATTTCAGTAATTTTTAATTTATTGAGAATTATTTTATGAACTAGAATGTTTTATTTAGATGAATGTTCTATATAACAAAGGAAGAATTATATTCTGTAGTTGTTGGATATAGTGTTCTGTACATGTCAATTAAATAAGGCATTTACTAAGCAGCTTGGACCTTCTTTGTCCTTAATGAATTTATTGCCTAGTAATTCATGTTATTGAAAGACATGTTAAAAATTCAACTACTGGGCCAGCCCGGTGGTGCACTGGATAAGTGCGCTGCTTAGGAGGTGCGGCGGCGCTCCCGCCTGAGGGTTCGGATCCCACATACAGACCGGTTCCCGCTCACTGGCTGAGCGAGGCGCGGGAGCAGCACCGAGGGTTGCGATCCCGTTGCCGGTCCCCGGTCCGGTACGGGGGCAACACTGAGGGTTGCGATCCGTTGCCGGACACGGAAAAAGATAAAAAAAGACAAAAAAAAAAAAAAAATTCAACTACTGATTGTGAAGTTCATCCAGTCATTTCAGGTTTCTTACACTTTTTAAAAATACTATCTCTGTTTCATAGTTAATTTTTAATCTCTCTCTTTAATGTGTCTCTTGAGTCATGCAAAAAATCCACATTACACCGTCTGCCTATTAATTGGGATGATTAGACAGTTTATATTCAATGTAGTTATTGATACTTTTAGATTTATTTCCGATCTTTTCTATTTGTTTTTTGTCTGTCCTATTTATTACTTGCTCATATATTCCTTCTTTCTTAACTTTATCGGGGGGTTAATTGAATAGCTCATATGTGGTGCTCATTGTATTTATCCTGCTTGGGTTTCACCGAGCTCCTTCAGTCTTAATTTTCTATCTTTAACAAAATTGAGGAAACTTTAATCCATAGATCTCCAAATACCTTTATTTGCCGTTCTTCTCCACCTCTTGTTCTGGATCTCCATTACATATGTGATAGACTTTTTGAGATGGGCATACAGGTCATGAGGCTCTGTTCATTCTTTTTTTTCCAATCTCTCTTTTCTTTCTATTCTTCTGATTGGATAATCCAAATTGGCCATTTTTCAAAGTATTTGTATATTATATAATTTCCAAAATGCTGTGAAATCCATTCAGTGATATTTTATTTTACTTTTACAATTTTAACAATTTATAGTTTCTATGTCCCTGTGAAATTTCCTTTTGTCATTCATTAATAGATTCATTTCCTTTACAACCTTCAGCATAGTTATAATAACTGTTTTAAAATCCTTTTCTTCTGGGCTGGCCAGGTGGCGCACTGCACTAGTGCGCCGCTTGGGAAGCGCGGCGGCGCTCCCGTGGAGGGTTTGGATCCCACATACAGACCGGTTCCTGCTCACTGGCTGAGCGAGGTGCGGGGGCAACACCGAGGGTTGCGATCCTGTTGCCGGTCCCGGTCCGGTACGGGGGCGACACTGAGGGTTGCGATCCGTTGCCGGACACGGAAAAAGACAAAAAAAAAAAAAATCCTTTTCTCCTCATTCCAATATTTGTGTTTTTTTATTTTCTCTTCTCTTCAATATGAGTCACATTTTCCATTCCTTATATGTCAAATAACTTTGGATTGCATTCTGGACATTTTGACTGTCATGTTGTCACAGCTCTGGATTCTTTTATTTTCATCTGAGTAAATTGCTTTAGCAAGCAGCTAATTTTACTGAAATCAAACTCAAAAATCAGTACATGTTTTATTCTCTGTTAGAATTCTTGTATTCTCCCTTGCACTTGCATGGTCTGGGAGTCAGCAGAGGTCTAGACGGGCATATTTTATATAGAAAATATGGAGATTCCCTTTTTGATGTGCTCCTTTTTTCCACTTCTAAGCCTCTGTGATCGTCTCAAATTATGTCCTCTGATTTCTCAACCTAAGCTTGCAAGTTTCTATCAGAATTCAGCTACCCTACATCTCCAAACTATGGCTGTCCTAGGACAAAAGCAAAAAAAATGGGAAACTCACACAATACTTTTTCATTCCAAGTGTGAACTTTCTTCCAATTTCTTCCTACTTTTGTTTATTGTGAAGTGCCTTCAGATTTTTAAAATTGTGTCCATAGTTTGTAATTGTTATGTGTGGGAGAATAGGTCTAAGTCCTCCACATTTATAAGTAGTACATTTATGGGGTACAGAATTGACTATTAGTATTTGTGCACAATGAGTGATGATCAAATCAGTATTATTAGCATGTTTGTCATTACAAATTGTAATTATTCTTTGTGTCCATTACCCAATTTCTCCCTAACCCCTCTTAAAATGCAACTTTAAGTCTTTATCCTCTTGTTTTATTTTCTAAAGAAAATCTATTTTGTATATTAATTGTATTCACTAACCTTTCAAAATTCATTATTAATTCTCAGAGGTTTTCTGTAATATTTTAGCTTTTCTATGTATAGAATAATGCCATCTGCAAATAATGAGTTTTACTTTTTCCTTTCCAATACTTATACCTTTATTATTTTCTTGCTATTGCAGTGAATAAAACCTCCAGTGTCTTGTTGAACATAGAAATGATAGCATCCTTGACTCATTCCCAAACTCAAGTGGAAATAACACCAATCTTATATTTTAAAATATCTAGTGAATAGAAGGGAACATTTCCTAACTTTTTGTATGGGGCCAAAATAATGATAAATACTAAAATCTAAGAACATTTTAAGAAAGGAAAATTACAGGTCAATTTGCCTAATGAACAACAATCTTATATTTTAAAATATCTAGTGAATAGAAGGGAACATTTCCTAACTTTTTGTATGAGGCCAAAATAATGATAAATACTAAAATCTAAGAATATTTTAAGAAAGGAAAATTACAGGTCAATTTGCCTAATGAACATTAATACAAAACATCCTTACAAAATATTAACAACTTAGATCTAAAATGTATAACAAGGGATAATACAACAAAGATTAATTATTACAGAAATACAGGATTAGTTTAAAATTTAAAAATAGTGAATATCTCCACATTAAAACAAAGAAGAAAAACTATATGATCAGCTCACTAATGCAAGAGAAAAACTATTTCTTAAAATTCAAAACCCATGCATTATAAAAACTCTTAAACTTGAAAATGAATGAGACATTCTTAAACTGATGTATCTACAAAAAATAACTGTTATAAAATTGTTAAAATATCTTTTTTTATTGTGGTAAAATATACATAAGATTTATCATTTTAACCACTTGTAAGAATGCAACTCAGTGGTATTAGATACATTTATAATGTTGTGGAACTATTACCACTTTTTGTATCCAATATGTTTTCATCCTTCCCAACAAAATTTCTATACTCATTAAAAAATAACTGCTACTACTTTTGTCCCCCTAGACTCCAGTAACCTCTATTCTATTTCTGTCTAACTCAATTCAATTAGCCTATTCTAGGTACCTCATATTAGTTGAATCATACAATATTTGTACTATATCTGACTTATTTCACTTAGCATAATGTTTTCAAGGTTTATCCATGATGTAACTGGCATATATAAAAAACTTATTACTTATTATTGCTTATGGCTGAATAATATTCCATTGTATGTACATACCACATTTTGTGTATTCATTCGTCTGGTGATAGACATTTGGATTGTTTCTACCTTTTAGCTATTTGGAATAATGCTGCTATAAATATTGATGCACAAATATCTTTTATATGCCTAGGAGTAGATATGGCAATTCTGTGGCAGGGTCATATGGTAATTCTCTGTTTAATCTGTTAAAAAACTACTAAACTGTTTTCCACAGCAACTACATCATTTTTACATTCTTACCAGCAATGCACAGGCTTCCGATTTTTCCATATCCTCTTTTGTGGGAGGCCAAGACGCCAGGAAATAGGTTGGAAGCCTATTCCTCTCAGTTTCTGCAAGATCAAGCTTCCTGAATTATTATCACAGATTGAATTAATATTTACAGGGTGATTTCATAAAGGAGCAGCAGCAGTCTGTATTCTAAAACATTACTATTTGTAATTGTTGCAAATCTCTCCTTGAATATCATAATCAGAGAAGAAAATTATAATGATCAGTATTCTACAAATCCTGGGCAAACAAGTCCCTGAAGGAAGGGGACTGGTTTAGTGACAATGTTAGTGGCATATTTTGTTTTGCATTGCACTGTACATAATGCCATGATGTTTTTTTTCATAATGCCATAATATTAATGGCACTTAATAAAAGGTTGTTAACTTACAACTAGCATAAGCGCTTTTTCTCCCCAGAATCCCAGAACAAAACAACTTTATGATGTTCTTATCTTCAAACCCATTTTCCTTTATTCACAGGAAGCCTCTGGGAAGGGGAAATTATTTGAAAGTCTTACTTACCGTCTATGGTGTTTAGTATGATATCCACAATCATAGTAAAAAGCCCTGCACATTGGCTGAACATGAAGAGAAAGATGTAGGCGCTGGTACTATTAGAAAACAGGAAACTTATCAGGTATATGAAGGGAATATTAGACCAGCCCAACAGCATAAGGATGAGCAATGTGTCCAAAAAGTGGTAATCCTTGATCAATACATCCAATCCAGCCAATAAGAACACCACCTGAGACAAGAGAGTGCAGAAGTCAGAGTGAAGGAAGTATGCAACACCTGAGAACTCAAATTTGAAAACTCAGAGGAGGAAAAGCCTTTCTTTATTACCACACAGAACGATTCATTAGTCAAATGATTTTGCTCATGAGCTTGATGGAGAGGCACTCCTTCCCCCCCCAGACAGCAGACCTGCTTTGCTCACCTTTATCCATGTTTTCTCTACTTGGAATGGTTTTATTTTGTTTTTCTGGGACAAATTCAAGGTGCATTCTTTCATCTTCTCCTAACCCCAAATAAGCCCACCCTCAATATTTCCAGAAATCAGATTACCGAGTAGGAAAACTATTTTTTAAAAGATTTTTTAAATTTATTTTTTAATTGAAACACAAATTGATCATACATATTTTCATCCTGGCAGCTGTAAGCCATGATACTCAAGGCTTATACAACTTCGAGAAGAACTTTTACTGATACCTTTTGTTGCTCTCCATTTTTAGATTCTGCCTGTTCCTGCTAGTGTGTTTTCCCGCTCCCACTCTCCCCATCTCAGCCAGAGTTTGAGAAACACCCAGGGAAACCTGTAGCTAGAGGGGATCTAAGCAAGGAAAGAGAGAACCTGTAGAGCTGTTAAGAAAAATAAATTTCCAAAAATCATTTCATTAATTGCCTTCTATTTTATTTTTAATTTTATAATTGCACAATGTAAATACTTTTTGGATTAAGTGTCCCTGCTTAGAGCACCCAGTGCACCCTGAATGTCACCATATGTCTCTGTATGTTCCCCTATGTCCCCATCTTGTCATTTAATTGTCCTCTTCTTTATCTGCCTCTTCAACTACTGGACTCTAAACTGTATCAGGGCAGGGGCCAGTGCATCATTTCCAGCTTTGGGAACCCAGAATTTATCAAACTGCCTGGTACATAGTAGGCGTACAGCCAGTATTTAAGGAATGAAAAAATGACAAGAAGAATGGAAAGTTTCTCTCTGTAGCTAATCAGAAGAGATCCCAAAGAGGGTACATATCTGTGGGGTACAGCACTGAATATCAATACCTGTGTGCAATATGTGATTCTCAAATCAGGATAGTTAGTATATTCAACATTACACAATATAATCATTTTTTGTGGCCCTTGCCAAGTTCTCACTAACCCTCTCTCCTCCTCCCCCTTTTCCACCTCTGGCAGAGTCTTTTGTGTTCTTTTAAAAGTTCAAGGAATTATTATCATTGTTGTACCTTTCTTTCTCTCTCTCTCTCTTTTTTTTTTGTTCTTTCTTTTTTTCAGCTCCTATTCATGTGTGAGGACATGAAGTATTTCTCTTTCTATACCTGGCTTATTTCACTTAACATGATTTTCTCTTAGTTCATCCACGTTTCTGCAAATGGCAGAATTCATTAGTCATTAATTGTAGTTTCTCTGAATATTCCACGGTTGTCTATTTTGGGCTAGTAAATGATTTTGTGCAAGATCCCTGAGAAGTGGACAGTAGGGTTAAATGAGAATATCTACTATATGATTGATTAAATGTTCTCAATGGTAGTAGAAAAAGCGACAAAGAAATCAAGATATTTAAATCCTTGATCCATTTTGAGTTGATTTTAGTACATGGTGAGAGGTATGGGTCTAGTTTCAATCTCCTGCAAATGGATATCCAGTTATCCCAGCACCCTTTGCTGAAGAGGGAGTCCCGACCCCAGTGAATAGACTTGATGCCTTTGTCGAAGATCAAATGGCAGTAAGTGCATGGGTTGATTTCAGGGTGCTCTATTCTATTCCATTGATCAGAGTCTCTGTTATTATACCAATACCATACACACCAGATTTTAAAGACATAGTTACAATAAAATGGTATAAAACAGCTCATTGACTCTTTAAAAAAATGATTCCCTGTTGAAATGATAAAATATTGGGCTAGATATAATTTTTGGTAAAATTAGTTTTACCTGATTTTTATTTATTTTTTAAAATGTGGCTACTAGGAAATTTAAAAATGCATATGCTGCTTGTGTTATATTTTTATTGGGCAGTATAGATCTAGACAGTTTGTGAATATACCTATATATTTACAATTATAAATGCAGCTATCTATCTATCTCAATCATCTATCTATTGAAGGATATTTTATTTTCATAAACAGCATCATATAGTATCTAATGAATCAGTATTTGTTTTTATTATTTAACAGTGGAATTAGGACTTTTTTCCCATATTGGCACATGTAAGTCACCATCATTCTTTTTAACTATTACATAACAATCACTTGATAAGCTGATTTATGAGTCACCTATCAATTTATATGTAGTGCCATGGGTGGCTATAAAGCCTAAGAGGAGAAGC
>NW_007732798.1:38050-46793 GCF_000696425.1 Galeopterus variegatus
CACACACACACTCTCACACACACTCACACAAAAACAAACAAACATCAACAACAACAATATCAACAAGAACAACAACAAAAAAAACCGGGGGGTCGGGAGAGGAAGATTTAACAACCTCAACTTTTTTTTTTTTTTTTTTGAAGCTCTTACAACGAGAAAAAGGAGGGGACACATCTGGGTGGGAGGGGGGAGAGGGAGGAGGGAGGGAGGTTTTGGTGATGGGACACAATAACTAACTACATTGTATATTGACAAAATAAAAAAATAAATAAATAAATAAAGCCAAAAAATAAAAAAATAAAAAAAAATAAAGTGGTTTTCTAATTATCCTATGAGTCAAAGAAAAAAACACAATAAAAATTAGAAATTATTTTGAACTATATGATAAAATGATATATTTCAACATGTAGGATGCAGTTAAACTTATGATTAGAGGTAAATTTAAGTTTTAAATGCAAAGATTAGAAAATAAGAAACTGTAAGAACAAGAGAGGGGGTGTGGAAAAACTCAGCTGGCACTGGCTAGACACAGAAAGCACTAATCATAAGGGAAAAGACTGCATTACATAAAAATGAAGAATGTTATTCATCCAAATATACCAACTAGGTAAGCTACAGATTGGGAGAAAGTATTTGCACTAGATATATCATGCAAAGGACTCATATTCAAAATATATTAAAGAATGCTTGCAAATCACTGAAAAAAGACAGACGATACAGTAGAATAATGGAGGAAGGTCTTGAACAGACACTTCACAAAGAGGATATCCAAATGGCCAATGCACACATAAAAAGGTACTTGACATCAATAGCTGACAAGGAAAATTGAATTAAAACCACAATGAGTTATTACTATATATATATCTTCCAGAATGCTTAGAATTTAAAAAGACTAACGCCACCAAGTATTGGCACATATATGAAGCAGGAGTAATTTTCATACTGTACTGATAAGAGAATAAATTGGCACAACACTTTGTAAAAATGTTTGGCTGTATTTAATAATGGTGAAAATATGAATACTGTATACTCCACCAATTTCAATCCTAGGTATATACCCAATAGAAAGATGCTCACAGTAGCTCACTGTAATAGCCCAACACTTGAACAAACAAATATCCATCAACAGCAGAGTGACAAATTGTGATACATTCATGTTCACAATGAAATTTAGTAATGAAAATAGCCAAATTACAGCTACACGGAATAACATGAATGACTCTCACAGACACAAAAGGATAGCGATTGTATGATTCTATTTAAATAGAGTTCAAAACCAGGCAACACTAATATAGGCTTTTACGAGTCAAGATTGTGATCACCTTTTGGGGAAGAAGGAAGGTGTAGTGATTTAGAAGGGACATGCAGAGGTTTCTAGATGGCTGGCAATATCCTATTTCTTGACTGGCATAGTGGTTATAAGGGTGTGTTCATGCTTGATAATTCAATGATCTGTACACCTAGGCATGTATTTATATATGTATGTATTCTATGCTTCGATTAAAATTTAAAAAATAATAAATTACCTGATTTAAGTTTGTGTGACATGTCCTGGTAAACTGCAGTTGAAAGTTGAAATTAGATTTCAAAGAGATGACTCATTCGTCAGACAAGAGACAGAAAGACATTCCCGTCAGAGAAAACAAAATAAAGTGAGCCATTTTACATGGAGGGAAAAAGGTTCAATGTGAAATAAGATTAAGGAGAGACAGTGGTTAGGAGAACCAATGAGAACGATTCTGAAACAGCTGGATGGTGAAAAATTAATAAGAGCTTGAAGTAGAAAGTGGCATTACCACAAATGGAGAGAAAAGAGCAGATGAAACAAATGAAAGAGCAGAAAGAAGCCAAATTTTCTTTAGTTCACATACACTGTATGCAAGGGACAAAGAAAACAGAAGGATAACTAACATAGACAGCTACACCTAACATCCCTGTGCACAAAAAGAAGGGTATTGTGAATCATCATAACAACTCTATGTGGTAAGAATACTTTTATCTCCATTTTACAGATGAGGCACAGGCAAGTTAAGAAACTTACCCAAAAGTTATAAAGGCAAGAAATGGTGGGATTCTTAAATACTATATCATACCCACAAGACTGAGGCTTCAAGCCTGGGTGAAGCGGGGGATGATAATTTCATTTTGCATAACCAGGAAACCTGGGAAAAGGAGCGATCCTTGCCTGGAAGAAGAATGATTTTGCTCTCTATCCCCATCTTTCCTCATTAAAACCAAGCATCACTGTCTCTTCAGCAAAAACAGCATGTTTACTCAACCCTGGTATAATTTGATGAGTAGCCCCCAAAACACCTTAAGAACAACCTGATTTGTGAAAAAGAAAGTCACTGGAAGAAATGTGTGCAAAATTCCAGAATTTTAAGTTATTTATGTACCCATCCATTTCCACTGATTTCTACCTCTGAAATATTTCTTCGACTCTTCCTTCTTTATTGCCTTATACTAAACCGTCTGAGCTCCAGCCCTCCCTGTTTTTCTCCTGGTCTGTGATAATTACCTCACACTTGGTTCCTCACCTTCAGTGTTGCTTTTGTCAAACTTTGTCAACAAACTATGGCCTGTGGGCCAAATCTAGCCCACAGACTATTCTTGTGTCTCCTGAGAGCTAAGAATGGTTTTTACATTTTTAAATGATTAAAAAGAAACATAAAAGAATATGCATATTATTGTACATAATAATTATTCTGATGTGAGCATCACATATTGCACACGAGTATTGATGTTCAACTCTGTACCCCACAGATATGTACAAACAACTGTGTTACAGTAAAAATAAATAAATAAAGAGTTCTGATTTTGCCACCATATTTCTTACCAAACACATGCAATGTTCAGTGCTTTCTGGGATTTTATTATTGCAGATAAAGAATTGTAAACCCTATACTAAAATCTGCAAAAAGTTAAAAAAAAAAAAAAGAATATGTAACAGAGACACACATGGCCCACAAAGCCTAAAATACTTACTATCTTGTTGTGCCTTCCATAAAAAGTCTATCAACTCCTGATCTAAGCCATCCTCCATATCTCTTTCCAGAGTCATTTTTCTGAATGCAACAACAGTAGGGACACCACACTGTTTCAAAGACCATCCCCCAGTGCTAACCACCTGCTAAACTTCTATTATCCTTCATTGATTGCCCAGAACAAGCATCAACCTCTCTGCACTTCAAAAATGTTTTCCACCCCCTTTAGGTACTTATTATATTATAAATTAACTCAGTTTACTAATATCTCAACTAAACTAATTTATAAATAGATATTTTGCCGTTGAATGCTTACTACAGGTCAGAGACTGACCTAGATACTTTAAAAATAATATCTCCTTTAATTCCTCTGATAACCCTAAAGTTAGGTGTTATTATCTTTAATATATATCTGTATGAACAGGCTACAATTACAGAGTTAATAACTGCTGGCCAGGATTTAAACCTAAGATCTATCAGAGTCCCTGGAACAAAGCAGGCAATTAATAAATAAATGTTGAGCAAATTAACAGAGAGATGAATGAATCAAGCCCCCTCTCTCTGACTTCAGGGCCACCATTCTTTACAATACGGTCTTGATTTGACTTGATATTGAAATTCATCTAAAAGCAGATTTAAAGAAATAAAACTTGGTAAAGACTAAAAGAATCATAGAATCTTGGAATTGAAGTGTATCTTAAATATATCTAATTCAAGAGCTCACATGATTATTTCTTTGTTGCCCATTTTATTTCAAAGATGATTCAGGGCATTTAATATTTGACCTCTCTTCATAGCATTCTTGTTAAATAGTCATTTATTCAATAAAACTACAAGCCAAATAAAGAATTTAGATAAAAGCAAAACATCAGAAAACTGACAAATGACAGGCACATTCTAGCCTGTCTGTTTTTGTATATTACTAATGCAACATAACCACTCACCAGTGCCAAAGGAATAGAAATAATCTCACCCTCCACACAAATCTGCCCCACAGACCCGAAAATGTAAAAAAAAAAATAAAGTTACCTTTAATCTCTTTTCCTTTTCCGAGACAATGGTCCTGATGAGGGTAAGTTCAGTTTGAAGAAACAGAAATAAAACCATCCAAGAGAAAGAATCCATAAATCCCCACATATAACTATCATAATAATGGGCAGGGTATAGAAATCTCCTAACAAAAGTTTTAGTATTTTCAAACATCATTTCTGCAGCTCTGTCATTATGATATACCATGATGGCCTTATCCAAGGAATGCTGCACAGTCAGGAACCCTTCTTTGAGGTACCCTAGGTGAGAAAATAAAGATTGTTAAGTTCAGTATGCTAAGACACAGTCAGGCAAACAAAAAAGGCAATTCATAAAATGCAAAGCTTTTAACACAAAGAATAAAACAGTTTTACAAATACCTGTGTAATTTGGGACACAACGTGTAATAAATACCATGGAACCATCTTAATTACCATCTTCTCAAAACTAAAATAATGCATAAAAATGGTTAGTTGCTTTATGTAATTTTATCAGCCAAGCTAACTGAGAATTCAAGCAAAGAAGCGGCGCACTTATCCAGTGCGCCACCCGGCCGGCCCCCAAAATGCAAAGCTTTTAACACAAAGAATAAAACAGTTTTACAAATACCTGTGTAATTTGGGACACAACGTGTAATAAATACCATGGAACCATCTTAATTACCATCTTCTCAAAACTAAAATAATGCATAAAAATGGTTAGTTGCTTTATGTAATTTTATCAGCCAAGCTAACTGAGAATTCAAGCAAATATTAGACCTCTTGCTATAGTTCGAATGTATGTGTCCCTCCAAAATTCATATGTTGGAATCAAATATCTACTGTGATAGTATTAAGAGATGGGTCCTGTGGGAAGTGATTAAGTCATGAGCACTCCACCCTCATGAATGTGATAGTACTCAACAAAGGTTGAAGGGAGCATCTGAGTCCCTTTTGCCCCTTTCCCCTTCTGCTATGTGAGGACACAGCATTAGGCTCCTCCAGAGGATGTAGAAACAGGGTGACATCTTGGAAACAGAGAGCTTCCAGACACAATCTGCTTGTGCTTTGATCGTGGATTTCCCAGCCTTCAGAACTGAGAGAAATAAATTTCTATTATTTTTAAATTACCCAGTCTGTGTATTTCGTTAGAGCAGCCTGGAATGGGCTAAGACACCTCTATACACTGGACATATGGAGAGAAGTAAAGCTCAAAACAAGAAGTGATGCAATCCCATTCATAATATATCAAAAAGAATAAAAATAATTAGGAATGAACTTAACCAAGGAGATGAAGGACTTGTACACTAAAAACTACAAAACATTGATGGAAGAAATGAAAGGAGACACAAGTAAATGGAAAGACATCTCGGGTTATGAATTGGAAGAATTAATATTGTTAAAATGTCTATACTACCCAAAATGACCTAAAAATTGATGCAATCCCTATTAAAAGTCCACTGGCATTTTTTGCAGAAACAGAAAATAACATCCTGAAATCCATATGAAATCTCAAAGAACCCTGAATAGCCAAAACAATCTTGAGAAAAAACAACAAAGCTGAAGGCCTCACACTTCCCAGTTTTGAAACATATTACAAACATACCATGACCAAAAGAGCATGTCACTGTCATAAAAACAGACATGTAGACCAATGCAACAGAATAGAGAGCCCAGAAGTAAACCCTTGCACATATGGTCAAATGATCTTCAACAAAGGTGCTGAGACTACATAGTGGAGAAAGGATAGTCTCTTCAATAAATGGTGCTGGAAAAACTGGATATGCAAAAAACAAACAAGCCAACAAACAAACAAAATGAAGTTAGGTCCTTACCTTACACCATACACAACAATTAAATCAAAAGGAATTAAAGACCTATACATAAGACCTAAAAGTAAAAAACTCCTAAAAGAAAGCATAGGGGGAAAGCTTCATGGCTGCATTAGTCCATTTCTATGTTGCTATAATAGAATACCTGAGACTGGATAATTTATAAAGAACAGAGGTTTATTTGGTTTTTGATTCTGGGGCAGCTGCATCTGGCACAGGCATTAGTACTTCTACTCATGGTGGAAAGCTGCAGGCAGCTGGCCTGCAGATCACATGGCGAGAGGAAGCAAGAGTGAGAGAGGGGGAGGTGCAAAGGTCTTTTAAATAATCAGCTCTCTGGGGACCTAACACAGAGAGAACTCACCCACTACCCCCACTCCCAGGGAGAGCATTAATCCATTCATGAGGGATCCACCCCATGGCTCAAACAGCTCCCAACACTGCCACATTGGGCATCAGATTTCCATATGAGTTATGGCGGGAAAATACATCCAAACTCTGACAATGGCATAGGACTTGGCAATAATTTCTTGGCTATGACAGCCAAAGCCCAAGCAAAAAAAAGCAAAAATAGATAGATGGGACTGTATCAAACTTAAAAACTTCCATCTTGCAAAGGATACAATCAGAAGAGTGAAAGGCATCATACGGAATGGGAGAAAATATTGCATATCATAATCTGATAAAGAACTCCTACCACTCAACAACCAAAAACCAAATACTCTATTTAAAAAATGGTCAAAGGGCTTAAGTAGACATTTCTCCAAAGAAAATATACAGGTGGTCAACAAGCATATAAAAAGATGTTCATCTATTATCAGAGAAATGCAAATCGAAACCACAATGAGATATCACTTTACGCCCATTAGGATGCCCACTATCAAAAAAAAAAAAAAAACCCAGAAAATCACAAGTGTTGGCTATGATGTGGAGAAACTGGAACCCTTGTGCTCTGTTCATGGGAATGTAAAATGGTGCAGTCACTGTGGAAAACAGTATGAAGTTTCCTCAGAAAATTAAAAATAAAATTACTATATGATCTAGAAATCCCACTTCTTAATATATATCTCAAAGAATTAAAAACAGCATCTTGAAGAGATATTTTCACACCCATTTCCATAGCAGCATTATTCATGATAGCCAAGAGGTAAAAGCCACCTAAATGTCCATCAACAAATGAATGAATAAAGAAAATGTGGTATATACATACGATGGAGTATTATTCAGCCTTTGAAAAGAAAGAAATCACATCATATGCTACAACATAGATAAACCTGGAGGACATTATGCTAAATGAAATAAACCAGTCAAAAAAAGACAAATACTGAATGATTCTGCTTATATAAGATATCTAAAATAGCCAAACTCATAGAAGCAGAGAGTAGAATGGCGGTTGTCAGGGGCTGGGGGAAAGGGACAAATGGGGGGATGTTGTTTAATGAGTGTTAGTTATAAAGGTGTAAAAGATCTAGAGATATGTCTCACGAAGTGTGCCTATAGTTAGCAAGACTTTAGTATGCGCTTAACATTTTGTTCAGGGTAGATCTCATGTTCTTTTAACGATTAAAAAAAAAAAAATCTCACTTTGAAAATTCACTGAGTTAATCCTTCCCTGATTTTCTCTCCCACCAACTTTTTCAGCTGGTTTAATTGGTCAAAGTTCTAGAATTTTGTGAATAGGAACCTAAAGGGTCACCTAGTCCAAAACCCTCATTTTTCAGATAAATAAACTTGACCCAGAGTGTTTAACATCTTAACACTAATTGAGTAACAGTGTCTGAGCAAAAAAACTTTAGGTCACCTGACTCCCAGTTAGTACATTGTAAAGTCATTTACAAAAGAGAGTGCCTCTTCATTACCAATTTTTTAAAATATTAATTTGCTACACAGCATCATTCAATACTTGAAATTTCCCTAATTATCTTCTTTCTTGTTTTATAAAATATGCTCTTTTTAAGGAAAAACCTCCCTTCAGGAATAACATTCCATTTAAGTATTTTTCTTTTTTTTTCCTTTTTGTCTTTTTTACTGACCGGTAATGGGATCGCAACCCTCGGTGTTGCGCCCGCACCGCGCTCAGCCAGTGTAACAGCCAGTGAGCGGGAACCGGTCTCCACATGGGATCAGAACCCTCGGCAGGAGTGCCACTGCGCTCCCAAGCGGCGCACTCTCCAGTGCGCCACCGGGCCAGCCCCTCTTTTTGGTTTTAAACTAATCTTTCCGGACTTTAAGGATCCAGCCATGTCTTTGTGTTTGGCTATAATTCTCGGTAAGCCAGCAAATGATAATCCCTAAAGGATGATATCTTGGTTTGAGTTTGCCAGAAGAAAACTCTGAGATGGGGATTCAAGTATGGAAGATGGCGACGGGTCTGGAGTGGCCATGCCAGGAGACAGCGCGATCCTGAGAGCTGTGCGCTGTGATACCAGAGTATTAATTGCATTTCCAAGAGCAACAAAAGGCAAATAATTCTTTCATCAACGATCCTACATCGACAAACAAGCGGCAGCAGGTTCGAGGTTTTGGGGCCGACACAGAAGAGGACTCCTGAGAGCTCCCAAGCCCTGTGGCAGGAATGAACGACCAGCCCAGACAACAAAGGCCAAGAAAGCCAGCAGATACTGTGCAGAAACGGAGTGAAACGCGCCGGACCAGCCCAACTCTGCGAGCTCTGTGAGTCACCCCCAGCCCAGCCCCACTTGCGGGGTGAAGCCCGACTGTTCCCCGCCCACCTGGCTCCCACCTACCACACCAGGCTAGGCGCCCACAACAGAGTTGCCTCCATTTTCTCGGGTGGGGGCGGAGACGGCCGTCTTAGTGAGGACAGGCCAGCCATCTCTGCTTGGTGCGGCTCCGCACTGAGACGTGCCATTTGCTTACCTCGACGCGGGGCACCCTGCGGCCTGTGGAACAGCCTACA
>NW_007732798.1:47321-48066 GCF_000696425.1 Galeopterus variegatus
TACCTCGACGTGGGGCACCCCGGGGTCTGTGGACCGGCCTACAATCCCACTCTCCCCACGGATCTCAGATGGGGCTGGTAGCGTGGGGAGCCCCCGGCCAGCGTCGGGGGGGGCAGGGAAGAGGAGCCCGCCCAGATCGTCTCTCCGCCACACCCTGGGCGTCGGCCCCAGATAAACTCCCTCTTCCCGGGAGGCAGATTCCATCTCTGGGGACCTAAGTTTAGTAGAGCCCCTAACTGATTTCTGGTGGGGAGAGGGGAGCCCGGAGACCCCTCGAGCTACATTGAAGGTACTAGTGAGCCCTCCAGAAGGGCCAACCCGTGTGGGGGGGAGTCAAAGAGGAACTGTGTGCTGAGGGACGCTCCCCAGAGAAGTTCACTCCCGGCAGTCGGAGATTCAGGACACCTGCTGGGCAGGGCGGGGTAGGGCACAACTTTGATGACTCAACTGAAAGTCAAGGTTTGTAGAAGACATGCCTCAGCCCTGTCCTGAGCACACAGAGTGGGGAGGGGCCCGGCTAAAAGAGGCGGAATCTCAGAAATAAATAAAGAAAGAAAGAACAATTACACATACTGCAGGAACGCTTTGCAAGGCTCAATAGCCCCATCAAGTGTTCACAGAGTGTGAAAACGCCCTGATAGCGAAGGGCAGAAAACACACTCCATACGAGATTTGAAACGGAGGTCCAAGATTCGAGAGAAAACCCTCTCGAAAACCCTCTCGAAATCCTCTCGAAAACCCTCTC
>NW_007732798.1:52099-63462 GCF_000696425.1 Galeopterus variegatus
CACATGTTTTCCCTTATTGGAGGGAGCTACACGTGAATGAATCAATTCACACACACACACTCTCACACACACTCACACAAAAACAAACAAACAGCAACAACAACAACAACAACAACAAACAAAACGGGGGGGGAGAGGAAGATTTAACAACCTCAACTTTTTTTTTTTTTTGAAGCTCTTTCAAGGAGAAAGTGTAGAGGACACATCTGGGTGGGAGGGGAAAACGGGGGGGGAGAGGAAGATTTAACAACCTCAACTTTTTTTTTTTTTGAAGCTCTTTCAAGGAGAAAGTGTAGAGGACACATCTGGGTGGGAGGGGGGAGAGGGAGGAGGGAGGGAGGTTTTGGTGATGGGACACAATAACTAACTACATTGTATATTGACAAAATAAAAAAAAATAAATAAAATAAAAAATAAACTAATCTTTCCACCAAGAACATGACATTTTCTATAGACTCATTCCTGCAAACTACATCTAGGATGAAGCACATTAATTTTAAAAGAGGCCAGACACCCTTTTAACTTTTGATTGTAAAAATATTCAAAATGTTCTTGATAGAATGACAAGACACCACACAATCCCACCACTCCAAATTAACAACAATCCCAATTTTTGTACAGATTTCATAGCCATAATTCTGTCTATATTGTTATATATTCATCAGGGCTGATAATGATTATTTTTAATAGGTACATCATAGTCTGTCAAACTGATACATCATATTCTTCACCATGCACTTATTATAAACTATTTTGATTATTTCCAGTTGACGAGCTGCAGAGTGACCCAGTGCCTCTCCTGGGGTGCAGGTTGCCACCCACAGCCCCAGCAACCTCAACCAGAGTCTTCCTCTCTACCTGAGGAGCTGAAGAGCACTGCAGCATCTCTCTCAAAGTTTGAGGACCTAGCCATATCCCCAGAAAATGCTGCCCATGGTCAACAATTAGAGTTGAGGAACTACAGTGTACCCCAGTATTCTCAAAGTGACACAGGATCCCAGCCACAACACCAGCAAGTGTGCCCAGGGTCACTCACTCCAGCTGAAGAGCTGGAGTGCACTCTATCATTTCTCCTGGTGGCACAAAATTTCATCTACAACCCCAGTGATTTTACCCAGTGTTGCCTATTCCAGCTGAGGAGCTTCAGAATACACCAGTGCCTCTCCTAGGAGTTCAAGTCCAGGCCACGGCCCCAGCAACCTACACCCATGGCTGGACACTCAAGCTAAGGAAGGGCAGAGTGCCACAGTGCTTCTCTCACGGATCTGTGGTCCTGCCCTTTTCCCTAGAAACCCTGCCCACTTTAGCAGAAGAACACCTGATTGCCACAGCACACCTCCTAGAACCCCAATGTTCCAATGGTGACACCAGCAACCCTGTCCAGGATCACCCAGTTCAGCTAAGGAGTCACTAAACATACTAGTGCATCTCCTAGAGGCTCGATGTTTCACTGTAGCTCCAGCAACTCCACTCAGTGTCACCTACTTCCACAAGAAGCTACTGAATGCCCAAGCACCTAGGCCACAGAGATACTCATAGACAATTTTGATGCTGAATACAGTTGAAGAAATAACACAGACATGACACTGCTGTAATCACCCAGACCCAAACCTAAAACACTGTACCCAACTGACGCTATAGAACACATCTACAGGAAAGAGTCCCTCCCTTCAAAAGATACTATAGAAAATTAGAAAAAGTTACTATCCCACCAGATGCCCAGACATCAACAGAGAAATACAAGAAACATGAAAAAAACAAGGAAACATGACACTCCTAAAGGAATACAATAATTCTTCAGTACTAGACCTGAAAGAAAGGAAATCTGATAGATGCCTGAAAGGAAGTTCCTAATAATAATCATATGAAAATTCAATAAGATGCAAGAAAATACAAATAGAACATTCAACAAAATCAGAAAAACAATTTTTGATCTGATTCAACAAAAAGATATTTTAAAAAAGCAGAAATCTTGGAACTAAAATGTTTATTAAATGAAATAAAAGAAAAACACAACCAAGAGCTTAAGCAACAGGCTACATTAAGCAGAAGAAATAATTTCTAAAGTTGAAAACAGTTTGTTTGAAATAATCAAGTCAAAAAACCAAAAAAAAAGGAGGAAAAGGCTGCAAGACTTATCGGACATTAAGCATACAAGCATTTACATTATGAGTTTCCAAGAAGAGGGGAAGAAGGGAAAAGGCATTGAAAACCTACCTGTTTAACAAAATAATAGCTGAAAGCTTCCCATGTTTTAGGAGTGATATGATTTTCCAGATCCAAGAAACTCAAAGATCCCCAAAGAGATTTAACCCAAAAAGGTCCTATCCAAGGCACATTATAGATAAACTGTCAAAAATCAAACACAAAGAGAGAATTCTAAAAAGAGCAAGAGAAAAGCATCAAGTGACCTATATGGGAATCCCCATCAGACTAACAGCAGATTTCTCTGCAAAACCTAAAAGGCCAGTAGAGAATAGGATGATATATTCAATGTTCTAAAAGAAAAAATAACTGACACAGAAGAATACCATAACCAGCAAAGCTATCCTTCTTCAAAAACTAAGAGAATTCATCACCATTAAAGTGGCTCTACAATAAATCCATAAGGGAATTCTATACTTGGAAGGAAAAGGACAATAACAAGAATCATAAAAACACACAAAAGCATAAAACTCAATGGTAGAGCAGATATATAAATGAGAAACAGAAAAACATTATATTTTATCACTACAGAAAACCACCTACAGCAAGTCCTAACCAGAGCAATTAGGCAAAAGAAAGAAATAAAGGACATCCAAATTGAAAAGGAGGAAGCCAATTGTTCCTGTTGGCAGATGACATGATCTTATATAAAGAGAAATCTAAGGAAAGAATCCACCAAGAAAACTCTTAGAACTGATAAACAAATTCAGTAAAGATACAAAATCAACATACAAAAATTAGTGTTTCTATATACCAACGGCATACTAGCTGAAAAAGCAATCACATTTGCAATAGCTTCCAAAGACATAAAATACTTAAGAATAAATCTAACCAAGGAGGTGAAAGTTCTCTACAATGAAAACTATAAAACACCGATGAAAGAAATTAAAGAGGATACAAAAAAATGGAAAGACATCCCATATTCATGGATTGGAAGAATTCATATTGTCACAATGACCATATTACTGAAAGCAATCTGCAGATTAAAAGCAATCCCTTTCAAAATACCAGTGACAGTCTTCACAGAAATAGAAAAAAAAGATTCTAAAATTTCTATGGAACCACAAAAGACCCTGAATAGGCAAAGCAATCCTGAGCAAAAAGAACAAGGCTGGAGGCATTACACTGCATGACTTCAAAAATACAACAAAACTATAGTAATCAAAATAGCATGGTACTGTCCTACAAAAAGACATGAACCAATGAAACAGAAGAGTAAACCGACAAATAAATCCATGTATCTACAGCCAGCTGATGTTTGACACAGCTACCAACAACATACATTGTGGAAAGAACAGCCTCTTCAATAAATGGTGCTGGGAAAACTGGATATCCATATGCAGAATCCATATACCAAAATCAACACAAATGGATTAAAGCCTTAAATATAAGACCTGAAGCTATAAAACTACTAGAAGAAAACATAGGGGAAACACTTTAAGACATTGATCTAAGGAAAAATTTTATGAAGAAGACTTCTAAAGCACCTGCAAGAAAAGCAAAAACAGACAAATGAAATTACATCAAACTAAAAAGATTCTATACAGTAAAAGAAACACTCAAATGAGTGAACAGGCAACCAGCAGAATTGGAAAAAAATATTTGCAAATATTCTTCTGACAAGAGATTAATATCCAGAATATATTAGGAACTTAAACAACTTAACAGCAAATAATAATAATAATAATGATCCAATTAAAAATTGGGCAAATGACCCAGACATTTCTGAAAAGACAACGTACAAAAGGCAAACAGGTATATGGAAAAGCTCCTCAACATCGCTAATCATCAGGGAAGTGCAAACCAAAACCATAATAAGATATCATCTCACCCCAGTTCAAATGGCTATCATCAAAAAGACAAAATTAACAAATGCTGGTGAGGATGCAGGAAAAAGGAAACTGTTGGTAGGAATGTAAATTAGTACAGCCATTATGGAAAACAGTTTGGAAGTTTCTCAAAAAAGTAAAAACAGAATGACCATATGATCCAGCAATCCCATGTCTGGGTATTTACCCAAAGGGAAGGAAATGAGCATACCAAAGATATATCTACACCACCATGTTTAGTGCAGCACTATTCACAATAGCCAAGATATGGAATCAACCTAGGTGTCCATCAACAGATGAACAGATAAACAAAATGTGGTATATATACACAATGGAATACTACTCAGCCACAAAAAAGAATGAAATCCTGTCATTAGCAGCATCATGGATAAGCTTGGAAGACATTATGCTAAGTGAAGTAAGTCAGGCACAGAAAGACAAATACCTCATGTTTTCATTCATATGTGGTAGCTAAAAAACGTTGAGCTCATAGAAAATAGCAGAATTGTGGTTACTAGAGGCTGGGAAGTGGAAGGAGGGGGGATAAGAAGAGTCTGGTTAACAGAAACAAAAGTACAACTAAATAGGAAAAATAAGTGTCCTGGTGGTCTACTGTAGTGCTAGGCATCTATAATTAACAATAACTTATTGTATGTTCTCAAATGGCTAGAAGAGAGGAGATCAAATGCTCTCATCAAAAAGAAATAACAATTTTTTTATGGTGATGAACATGCTAATTACTCCAATCTGATCATCACACATTGTTTGGACATACTGAAATAGAGCTCTGTACCCCATAAATACGTACAGTATGTGACAATTAAAAAATAAATAAAATTTAAAAAAAATAAATGACATTACTTTTTTTTTTAAAGAAGCGGGAAGAGGAAGGAGACTTTATATGAGCAGTCATAGCCAAGCATTTTAAAGAATTAATAAGAGTTACCCAAGGAAGAGAGGGAGAGGGGGAGCACCAAAGGAGAGGATAATGTGATCCAAGGCAGAAAGGCGAGAGAGAACTCAGTGCTGTGGGGAACGGCTCGTGGCTCATTATTGCCAGAACATAGAATCAGACAATGAAGAGGCAGAAGGAGGCTGGAGAGGCATGCAGAAAACAGGTCACTGAGGGCCTCGTACCCCACGCAGAGGACCTTCTGTAGGTAACGGGGAACCCCTGGAGTCTTTTATGCAGGATGGTGACATGATCTTTTCCGTGTTCTTATGGGTCACTGTGGCACCTATGTTGCTAAACTAGTCCTGTCCAGGAAAATCAGCCAAGCTATAGAGGAGCTGGTGGTTATAAGAGGTCTTATATACCAGCCACAAAGTCAGAAAACAGAGATTAGAAATTTTGTTCAGTAAATTGTGGAAGAAGAGAACAGGTACCTGGCAAATAAACTGGGGAAAAAAATTGTCAGGGAAACATTCCAAATGCTAGCCACAGTGGATCAACAACAAAAATGAACCTTGTAACTGCACCAAAATTATGTGATATTTGAGCCAGAGGGTCTATGTACACCAATGAACCAATGAATCAGCATCAGCATATGCGAGGGCACCTCAAGAAGTCCATGGAAACACAGAATTAAAAGACAATATGAATCTTTTCATGAACTTTTTGAAGATCCTTCATACTTTTAAGACAGTAATTAGAGTAAAGGAGACACTTATGGAAAGAATGAGGAGGGGGTATGGGACAGGAAAAAAGAGCACCAACTGTCCTGTCAATTACTTTCCTTTCTCTTTCCTTCCATAGGCAAACACGTGTATACTAAATGCATGATTTGGCTCTATGCAAAGATGCTGTAATTTGATTATTTCCTTCAACACTAGGCAGCACATCTATAAGATCTGGTAAAGAAATACACCAAGTCACCAAGTTCAAAGCACTGTCCTTTCCTGTTCTCGCTGACGAATATCATAATCTCTTCAGCGTCTGTCATTGTCCTCATTCTAATACAACCTGGCTGAGCCTGAGAGCTGTTTCTAGAGATTCAGAACAGAAATTAAGTAATTCACTCGAACAAGAAGTTTTACACGCTAGAATCTCTGCTAGGGCATATGTATCTGCTTTGACTCTCAGTCTTTTACCTGGCTATATTCTCATTTTCTCAATCACTATTTGCAGGTCTGGAAGCATCTGCCTGACCAGAAAGACTGGCAAAGTTCATATCTTTTCTAGTTAACATTCCTATCATTCCATTTTCTGTCAATATAAAATCTTAGGGTGGCAGATAGTTTTCTCCTCATAAGGACAACGTAATGGTTAAAAGCACAGGTATTAAAGTAAGTTGGTGCTAGATTCAAATCCCTGCTCTGTTATAAAACTAGCAGTTATGATCTGGGCAAGTTATAGTTTATCCCATTTATAAAATGGGGATGCTACCTATGTCTTATTAAAGCCATAAAATGTAAAAATATAATTAGCACGTCTTTGGATGAAACTTTCTTACCTGAAGCGGCAAAGGATCATTGCTTTGTTTGAAGTTATGATCAAATACGATCGCAGCCAGCACACGAACAGACTTATTTTCATCCCTAATGTACTTCTCAAAATCTTTTTCTGAAGAAAAGCCTCGAACTGTAGAGAAAGAAGTCTAACTTATCATAAATGCAAAATGTCTAATGATCACTTCTATCTGTGTTACACATACCATAATCCTGTCACATATTGTAAATTTCAACGTTATTGACATCACAAATAATCTAATGGCTATTTGGGGTACACAAAAATTCTCAAGTGTATTATAAAAGCTGTATCACATTATAAATAATATTTAATCATTAAAATAGCTGTATGTTGAGGTAAATGAAACAGGGGCAACCCTCGATTATGTTTTGAAATCAATTGATTTTTCTTTGAAAAAAATATTTAAAGAGAAATTATAAGTGGTTAATTCATTTATATGGAAAATAACCTGAAGTCATAGAATAAAACTACTGTATATTTGTAATTACTTTTCTCATTCACAATTTAATCTATATGAAATATGAAAATATATAGAAAATCATGCACACACACAGGTGACTTAAATGACTGAAGTTTTTTCTTAGAAATTAAAATAGTTATAGTAGAAACAAGAAATTAAAGTCTTTGAGACAGCCTCTATACAGAAAAATATAAAGTTATTGAGAGAAATAAATATTTTACATGGAATGATGTCATATGCTCAAGGATTTAAAGAAGTCTATACTGTAAAGATGTCTTTGCTGGTGTAAAAATTGACATGTAGAATCAATACGATCCTAATAAAAATCTAAACAAAATTTTTATGAAAATTTACAAGCCGATTCTAAAATTTATATAGAAATGCAATGGGTGAAGACCAACCATGACATCTGAAGAACAGACAGGAAGACTTCCAAGACAGCATCAGAGGGAGGAAAGGACATATCTAGGTTCCAGACATGAAGAGGTGGTTTAAGGTCTTATTCCTACTCTCCATTTCTCAAATCCTACACTTTATGAATAAGCAAGTGTCAATTTTCACCAATGTGAAATTTTTTTAAAAACAACTTTATTAAGATATAATTCACACACTATACAACTCACTCTTTAAAGTTTACATTCTTTAAAGTGTACAATTCTGTGGTGTGGTGTTTTAGCATTCACAGATATGTGCAAGCAACAATCATCACAGTCAATTTTAGAGCCTTTTCATCACCTCAAAAACAAACCCTGTACCCTTTAGCTGTCACTCCCCCACCATGCCCCGTCCTCTAAGGAGCCACCAGTTTACTTCCTGGGTCATGTGGTAACTCTATGTTTAATTGTTTGAGAAACTGCTACTGTTTTCCAAAGCAGATGTATCATTTTACATTTCCACTAGCAATGTTTGAGGGTTCCAGTTTCTCCTCACCCGATATCTGACTTTTTGATTCTAGTCGTTCTAGTGGATGTGAAGCGATATCTCATTACAGCTTTTATTTGCATGTCCCTGATGACTAACGATGTTGAGCACCTTTCCTTGTGCTTTAATGGCCAATTAAAAATCATCTTTAGAGAAATATGTACTCAGACCTTTTGCCCATTTTTAATTAGCTGTTTTGTCTTTTTCATGATTGAGTTGATAAGAGTACTTTATATATTCCAGATACAAGGCCCTTATCAGATATATAATTTGCAAATATTTCCTCCCATTCATGGGCTGTCTCACATTCTTGATGGTGTCTTTTGAAGCACAAATGTTTTTAATTTTGATAAAATCAAAGTATCTTTCTTTTTCTCTTTTGCTGTCCATGCTTTTGCATCCTATCTGAGAATCCTTTGCCAAATCCAATACCGTGAAGATTTACCCTTTGTTTTCTTCTAAGAGTTTTGTAGCTTTAGCTCTTATGTTTAGTTTTTTGGTCCAATTTGTATTTTTTAAATAATATATAAAGAAAGCATTCAACTCCATTCTTCTGCATTTGAATATCCAGCTGCCTCAGCGCCCCTGGTTGAAGAAGCCATTGATCTGCATGGCTCTCCTTGTACCAGCACCACACTGTCTTCATTATCACTACTTTGCAGTAGGTTTCATAACTGGGAAGTGTGAGCCCTTCCACTTTGTTCTACTTTTTCAATATTGTTTTGGCTATTATGAGTCACTTATAATTCCACATGGATTTTAGAATCATCTTGTCAATTTCTACAAAGAAATCCACTGGGTTTCGAAGATTGTGTTGAATCTGTAGACTGATTAGGGGAATAAACCAACTTTACAACATTAAGGTTTCTGATCCATCAACATGGGATTTTTTCCCCCATCACTTAGATCTTTAGATAACATGAGGGTACTCCAAAAAGTTCATGGAAAAAATAGAATTAAAAGATAATACAGTATTTCTTTAACATCCACCCACCAGTGGACACTTAAGTTGCTTATATATTTTGGCTATTGGGAATAATTGCTGAAGTGAACATGGGAGCACAGTTGTCTCTTTAAGGTACTGATTTCATTTCCTTTGCGTATGCACCCACAAAAGGAATATCCACATGAAAAAGAATGAAATTGGACCCTTTTCTTACACCATACATAAAAATGGACTCAAAATCAATTAAAGACTTAAACTGAAGACATGAATCCCTAAAACTCCCACAAGAAAACAGGGTGAAAGCTCCTTTACATTGGCCATGGCAATGATATTCTGAAAAATGACACCAAAAAGCTCTGGCCACAAAGACAAAATAATCAAGCAGACTATTTTGGATCATATGGTAGTGCAGTTTTTAATTATTGAGAAACATACACACTGTTTTCTGTAATGGCTGAATGAAACTGCATCTCCACCAACAATGTACACAAGCTTCCTGTTTTCCACATCCTCGCCAACACGTTTTATCTCTAGTCCTTTTGATAATAGCCATCCTAACAGAGTGAGGTGGTATCTTCTTGCTTTGATTTGCATTTTCCTGATGATTAGCAATTCTGAGCACCTTTTCATATGCCTGCTGGGCATTTGTATATCTTCCTTGGAAAAAATGTTTATTCAAGTCTTTTGCCCCCATTTTTATTTTTTTTTTGATTGATAAATATTCATTTGTTTAATTGATATTACAATGTACATTGTAGACTTGGCCAAAGGGAAAAATGAGGTTAATGGCTATTGTCCTATTTTTTTCAAACATCTTTTTTTCACTCCATAAAAATTATCTCAACATTTACATAATACACACCTAGCTAAAGATCAAATTTAGCAACAAAAAGTCATAGTTTTTACTTATATGTAAGGTAACAAATAGCACCACAGAAATAAGTTATGAATCACTTTGACTTAACATGGTGATATAATTGAACTGTGGCTATGAAGTTGATAAACACAGATCATTTCTGGTAAAATCTTTATTAATTAGAAGAAAACTAAATTGAACTCTTAATTAAATGGAATATTTTAGGTATTCATTTAATCATGTTAGGAGAAAGGAACAAAAGACAAATATTCCTAAACAAACCAGAAGTAGAAATTTTGGATTAATGATACTTCTAAGAAACTTATAGCCTGTTCTCTTACCTTACACTTATTTTTACTGTAGTTTTTTCTAAAATGAAGAGTCTTAAGAAGAAAGTGACAACATTTTTTTAAGTTTTAGAGCTTTTTATTGTTATTTAAGATAATTGACTACATTACAGAAAAATAAAGGAATCTAAGATGTGTTTATGGCACATGTAACAGTAACAAACTGAACACAATAGTGCAAAGTATGGGAAGGGGAAATTGAGACTATACGGCTCTAAGGTCTTTAAACTACATATACAACAGTATAAAATTATTTGAATGTTGTTAGGTCTCTGGAATTGAAAACGTGACTTTTAGAAAGCCCCCACTCTTCAGTTTCATTCCTCTAAGTTTCTATCTCCCTAAGTCTCTGATCCCACCAGCAGGCTGAGCAAGCAGTACCCAGAGTGTAACATTGTGTTTCCTTCTGTTAGCCCAAGGTTTCTGTCTCCCCAAGTCTCTGTTCCCATGAACAAGCTGTACCCCGAATGGAACAATTGTAACTGTCTTCCTAGGCTAGGCCAGATGCCAATCTTTATTTTATTTTATTTTATTTTATTTTATTTTTTCATCCAGAGACTGGTTCTCTGGCAGATGAATTAGTTTATTGAAGACTTCAGATTCTTCTCTCTAACTTTGTAATTGCTTGCCGTAAGTTCTTTTTATTTTTTTTTATTTTTTTTTTTATTTTTATTTTTTTGTCTTTTGTCTTTTTCCGTGTCCGGCAACGGATCGCAACCCTCAGTGTTGCCCCCGTACCGGACCGGGGACCGGCAACGGGATTGTAACCCTCGGCGCTGCTCCCGCGCCTCGCTCAGCCAGTGAGCGGGAACCGGTCTGTATGTGGGATCAGAACCCTCTGGCGGGAACGCCGCCGTGCTTCCCAAGCTGCGCACTATAGCAGTGCACCACTGGGTCAGCCCTTAGTATAAATTTTCTTATATTGGATCCTGACTCCCCCATTTCCAGGTGTGTCACCCTGGGCAAGATACTTAATCTCTGGCCTCAGTTTCATCACTTATAAATCAGGGATAATAATCACACCTAATTCAAATGGTTGTTAAATGAGGTAGTGTGTTAAATGAGGAATGGGAAGTGCTCAATAAATAATAGCTGTGGTTATTATTTCAGCCAACTCCTTCGTTAAGCCTTCTTCATTAAGGATTCCGGAAGGGGCTGTGCACACAGTTCATGAATACATAACTATAAACAAAGTTGCTTTGGACAATGAAAAACATGCATGTATTTCCTAGAATAGGATGAAACATGTCTTTACTTTTTCCGTAGCTTTCAAGTCATCAAAAGTCAGCTTCAAATGGAGGTTGGGAATTGTTTGTCTCTTTCTCCTCC
>NW_007732798.1:63695-78298 GCF_000696425.1 Galeopterus variegatus
TTTCTGTCTGCTAACCTTAGGTTTGGATTCTTCTTGTTTTTCTAGTTCTTTAAGGTGAAGTGTTAGGTTGTTCACTTGCCATCTCCAATATTGGAGATATTTGCTCTGGCTAGTACTTCTCCAATATTGACAGTGGGGTGTTCAGGTCCCCTGCTATTATGGTATTAGTGTCTATTTCATTCTTTAGGTCTAATAGAGTTTGTTTTATAAATCTGGCTGCTCCAACATTGGGTGCATATATATTTATGATTGTTATGTCTTCTTGATGGATCAATCCTTTTATCATTACATAGTGTTTCTCATTGTTTCTTTTTATGGTTTTTAGTTTAAAGTCTATTTTATCAGCTATAAGAATAGCTACTCCAGCTCGTTTTTCTTTTCTGTTTGCATGGCTATAAGAATAGCTACTCCAGCTCATTTTTCTTCTTTGTTTGCATGGTAAATCTTTCTCCATTCTTTCACTCTTAGTCTATATGAGTCTTCATTGGGTGAGGTGGGTCTCTTGAAGGCAGCGTATAGTTAGGTCCTCATTTTTAATCCATTCAGCCAGTCTGTGTCTTTTTATCGGGAAATTTAAGCCTTTTACATTGAGTTGTTATTGAAAAGTATTGATTTATTCCTAGCATTTTATTGATTATTGTTTGGTTGTCTTAGGTGTCTTTTGTTCCTTTCTTCTGATTTACTGTTTGTTTTCTGTATTTGTGGGTTTCTTGGGTTGTAGGTAGCGTTTTTGTTTGTTTGTTTCCTCTTCATGAATGCCATTTTTATTATACTAGTGGGTTTTGATTTTTCTTGGGTTTTTATGGCAGTGGTAGTTATTTTTCAGGAACCAAACCCAGTACTCCCTTGAGAATTTCTTGTAAGGGTGGTTGTGTGGTGGTGAACTCCCACAGTTTTTGTTTGTCTGAGATATATACTATTTTTTGAGTTTTGCCAATTTGACTATAACATGTCTTGGAGAAGACCTTTCTGAATACGTCTGGGGATCTTTGAGCTTCCTGGATCTGAAGATCTGTGACCTTTCCTATACCTGGGAAGTTTTCTGCCACTATTTTGTTGAATATGTTTTCAATGCAATCTCCTCTTTCGTCTCCTTCTGTAATACCCATGACTCGGATATTTGAGTGCTTAAGGTTGTCTGATATCTCTCTCAGATTTTCTTCAATGCCTTTGATTCTTCTTTCTTTCTCTCTCTCTCTCTCTCTCTCTCTCATCTCTTTCTTTCTCTCCCCTTCCTTCCTTCCTTCCTTCCTTCCTTCCTTCCTTCCTTCCTTCCTTCCTTCCTTTCCTGTCTGCCTGTGTTATTTCAAACAGCCCATCTTCAACTTCAGAGGTTCTCTCTTCAACTTCCGCAAGCCTGCTGGTTAAACTCTCCGTCGTGTTTTTTATTTCGCTGAGTGAATTCTTCAGTTCAGCAAGCTCTGCTACATTATTTTTCAGGGCATTGATTTCCTAGTACATTTCTTCTTTCAGGTCCCGTATACTTTTTCTTGTTTCATCATGTTGTCTAGCTGAGTTTTCTTGTATCTTATTCGGTTTGCTTAGAATTATCACTCAAAATTCCTTGTCAGACATTTCAAGGGCTTCTTGTTCTATAAGATCTAGAGCTTGAGAATTATTACCCTTTGGTGGTGTACTTTCTTGATTTTTCATATTTCTGTTATCTTTTCTTTGATGTTTAGTCATTGTGGCAGGTAGTTCCACAGTCCACAGGTTTGACACTATGGTCTGACTAAGATGCTGCTGGGGTTGCCAATTTGGTATGGCTACCTCAGTGTCTGCTCAGTTGGCCACTAGTGCCTTACATGTGTGGTTGCTTTAGGTCTTGGGCCTCTCCAGGGAGCCACCTCTCTGGTCAGCATGCAATCAGCCAGGCTGCTGGGTCACAGAGCGGTCCCGCAGGGTGTGTGGTCTCTGCCAAGCTTCCACCTCCCCTGCTGGACATCTCCCTGTTCCGCACACACTGGGCCAGGCTGGGATGGAGCCAGGTGGTGGTGGTAAAGCCTACCTGCTGGATCACGTGGTGGTGGTGCTACAGGGTGTGTGGTCTCTATGGAGGTTCCACTTCCCCTGCTGGACGTCTCTCTGCTCTGTATGCACTGGGCCAGGCTGCTGGACTACGTGGCAACGGTGTGGACTCTGCAGAGCTTCTGCCTCCCCTGCTGGATGTCTCTCTGCTCTGCACGCACTGGGCCAGGCTACTGGATCGCGCGGTGGTGTTGTGGTCCCTGCGGAGCTCCCACCTCCCCTGCTGGATGTCTCCCTGCTCAGTGCGCACTGGGCCAGTCTGTGAATGGAGCTGGGTGGCGGCGGTGAAGCCTACCTTTTGGCTCATGCAGTGGCGGCCCCACAGGGTGTGTGTTTTCTGCGGAGCCTCCACCTCCCCTCTGGACGTCTCCCCACTCTGTGTGCACTGGTCTGGGCTGGGAATGGAGCGAGGTGGTGGTGGTGAAGCCTACCTGCTGGATCACGCAGTGGTGGCCCCACATGGTGTGTGGTTTCTGCGGAGCCTCTGCCTCCCCTCTGGACATCTCCCTGCTCCATGTGCACTGGGCTGGGCCGAGAATGGAGCTGGGTGGCGGTGGTGAAGCCTACCTGCTGAATCGTGCAGTGGTGGCCCCACAGGGCATGTGGTCTCCACGGAGCTTCTGCCTCTCCCGCTGGACATCTCCCCATGCCGTACACACTTGATGTTATGTTTTTATAGTTATAAATTGGTTGATTTGTGGGAGAGAGTGACGCTGGGGACCGTCTATTCCACCATCTTGACCAGAAGTGATTGCCCCCATTTTTAAATGAGGGTTTGTTGTTTGTTTGTTTGGGTTTTGGGGGGAGTTTTGTTGTTTTGTGTTTTGGGTTTTTGGTGTGGGGTAGTTACTGAGTTGTGTGAGTTCCTTAACATATTTTGTATATCAACTCCTTATCAGATATGTGGTTTGCAAATATTTTCTCCCAGTATGTAGCAAATATTTTCTCTTCATTTTGTTGCTTCCTTTGCTGTGCAGAAGCTTTTGATGTAGTTCTACTTGATTATTTTGTCTTTTTGGCCAGAGATCTTGATGTCATATTCAGAAATCACTGTCATGGCCAATGTAAATGAGCTTTCACCATGTTTTCTTGTGGGAATTTTAGGGATTCATGTCTTTAGTTTAAGTCATTAATTCATTTTGAGTCCATTTTTATGTATGGTATAAGGTTCCAATTTCATTCTTTTCCATACGGATATCAAGTTTTCCCAAAATAATTTCTTGAAGAGACTGTCCTTTCCCCACTGTGTGTTCTTGGTGCCCCTGTCAAAAATTAGTTAACAATTTAGGGCTGGCCTGGTGGCCCACTGCTACAGTGTGCCACTTGAGAGCGCGGTGGCAGCTTGAGAGCGCGGTGGCACTCCTGCAGAGGGTTCAGATCCCACATACAGACCAGTTCCCACTCACTGGCTGAGCGAGGTGTGGGAGCAACTTGAGAGCGCGGTGGCACTCCCGCAGAGGGTTCGGATCCCACATACAGACCAGTTCCCACTCACTGGCTGAGCGAGGTGTGGGAGCAACACTGAGGGTTGCGATCCCGTTGCTGGTCCCGGTCCGGTACAGGCGTGACACTGAGGGTTGCGATCCATTGCCGGACATGAAAAAAGACAAAAAGGAAAAAAAAATTAGTTAACAATTTATACTTTGGTTTATAGGTTTATTTGTGCACTGTACTGTGTTCCAGTGACCTATGTATCTATTCTTATGCCAGTACCACACTGTTTTGATGATTATAATTTTAAAACTTGAAATCAGGAAACATGATGCCCCTCAACTTTGTTTTTCTTTCACAAGATTGCTTTGGCTATTTGAGATCTTTTGTGTTCCATACAAACGTTGAAAATATTTTTTCTATTTCTATGAAAAATGCCATTGGAATTTTGATAGGGATTGCATTGAATCTGTAGATCACTTTGGTTAGTATGGACATTCTAACAATATTAATTCTTCCAACCCATGAACACGGGTTTTTTCACTTTTCACTTTTCACTCTTTGCTTATTTGTATCTTCCTTAATTTCTTTCACCAATGTTTTTTTAGTTTTCAGTACATAGATCTTTCACCTACTTGGCTAAATTTATTTCTGAGTGTTTTATTTTTTGATGATATCATAAACAGGATTATTCTCTTGATTTCTTTTTTGTATAGGTAGTTGTTGGTGTGAAGAAACTCAACTAATTTTTGTAGTTCATTTTATATAGAGCAATTCACTGAATTTATTAGTTCTAAGAGTTTTTTTGTGAAGTCTTTAATGTTTTCTATATATAGGATCAAATCATCTGCAAACCAGGAAATAACTTTACTCCTCCCTTTCTAATTTGAATGCCTTCTTTTTCTTGTCTGATGGCTCTTGCTAGTACTTCCAATACTATGTTGAATTGAAGTAGTGAGAGTGGGCATCCTTGCTTTATACAGGACCTTAGAGAAGAAGTTTCCTGTTTTTCCTCATTTATCATGATGTTACCTGTGGGATTTCCATAAATACTTTATTGTATTGAGAAATTTTCTTCTGTACCTATTTTGTTGAGACTTTTTACCATTGATGGATGTTGAATATTGTCAAATACTTTTTCTTCATATGTTGAGATAATCATGTGATTTTTATCTTTTATTCTGTCAATGTGGCACACCACACTGATTGATTTGCATATGTAAAACCAACCTTGCATCCCAGAGATAAATCCCACTTGGCCATGGTGTATAATCTTTCTGACATGCTATTGAATTCAGTTCAATAGTATTTTATTGAGAATTTCTGAGACATTGACTTGTTTTCTTTTCTTGTGGAGTCTTTGGCTTTCATATCAGGGTGATGCTGATGTCATAAAATAAGTTTGGCAGTATTCCCTCTACTTCTATTTTTTGGAAGAGTTTAAGAAGGATGGTATTAATTTCTCTTTGAACATTTGGTAGAATTCAGCCATAAAAGCCATCTGAACCTGGGCTTCCATGGCAGGTTTTTTTTTTTTTTAATTACTATTTCCATCGCCTTATTTATTACTGGTCTGCTCAAGCTTCCTATTCCTTCTTGATTCAGTCATGGTACGCTGTGTGCTTCTAAGAATTTGTCTGTATCTTCTAGGTTATTCAATTTGTTGGTGAATACTTATTAATAGTGCCTTATGATCTCTTTTATTTCTGAGGCACCCATTGTAATGTCTGCTCTTTCATTTCTAGTTTTGTGTCTTCTCTTTTTACTTAGTCTATTTAAGGGTTAGTTGATTTTGTTAATTTTTTTTTTTCAGAAAAGCAACTATTAGTTTTGTTGATTTTCCTACAAATTTTCTCCATTTTATTTATTTCTGCTCTGGTCTTTATTATTTTCTTCCAGCTGCTAACTTTGGATTTAGTTTCTTCTTTTTTGAGTTCCTTCAGGTGTAAAGTTAGGTTGTTTATTTGAAATGTTTCTTCTTTTTTAATGTAGACATTTATTGCTATAAATTTCCCTCCTAGGGGATCTTAGTACCAAGTGCAGGGCAGAGAAGTTAATGTCAGAGGGGTTGCAGTGAGTGTAACTGGGTAGAATGCTCTGGGTCCCTGATGCAGCCTCTACATGAGCTCACTGTATTTTCCTTATATGATCAGGCCCCATTTCTGGTGGCTATGCTTGCCTGGAAACTGAAAGGATTATGAAAATGTGACTAGCAAAGTGTGGTAGGGAACCAGGCATGGGGAAATTAGGGCCAAGAGGCACTGGGTGAGGCTAGACCAGAAGGAGGTTTAAGGAGGCCTCTGTCACTGTAAATTTCCCTCCCTCCTGATACTGCTTTTGCTGCATTCAATAAGTTTTGGCAAGTTATGTTTTTATATTTATTTGCTTCAAGTTATTTTTTAAATTCCCTTTTGATTTCTTCATTGATCCAGTGGTTGTTCAAGAATTCATTATTTAGTTTCCACATATTTGTGAACTTTCCCATTTTCTTGCTGTTACCGATTCCTAGTTTCATTCCATTGTGGCCACAAAAAAAATACTTGGTATAATTTTGATCTTCTTAAATTTGCTTAAATTAAAATTAGGTCACTTGTTCTGTGACTTAATATGTGACAAATCTGGGAGAATGTTCCATGTGCACTTGAGAAAAATTTAGATTCTTTAGCTGCTAGGTGAAGGTTCTGCTTAAGTCCATTAGGTTCATTTGGTCTATAGTGTTGTTCAAATCAGATGTTTATTAATTGATTTTTTATATTATTAAAAGTGGAGTATTAAAGTTGCATGCTATTTTTGCATTATTGTCAACTCCTTTCAGATCTGTCTCAGTATTTGATTTATATACTATTATATAAAATATAATAACATTCTATTATTATTATATATAATAGTATATAATATATGTTTAACATACTAATGTTGGGTGCATGTATATTTGCAATTGTTGTATCTTGCTGTGAAACTTTTATCATTATGTAATAACCTTTATCTCTAGAGATGGTTTTTGACTTAAAGTCTATTTGTCTGATATATGTATACCCACTTCTCTGTGGTTTTTGTTACTATTTGCATGCAATATCTTTTTCCATCCCTTCACTTTAAACCCGTGTGTTTCCTTGAATCTAAAGTGAATTTTCTGTAGACAGCATAGAGTTGGATCTTGTTTTCTTATCCTTAGCTACCCTGTAACTTTGTTATAGGGGGGTTTAGTCCATTTACATTTAAAGTTATGACTGATAGGGAATAATTCACTATTACCATTTATTTTGTTAATTGTTTTCTATTTTTGTCATAGTTCTTTGGTCTCTCTTTTTCTCTTACTGCTTTTGTTTGTGTTTAATGGGTTGGCTTTCTTCAGTTTTTTTTTTTTTTCCCCTTTTTTTGTCTTTTTTCATGACCGGCAACGGATCGCAACCCTCAGTGTCGCACCCCGTACAGGACCGGGACCGGCTACGGGATCGCAACCCTCAGTGTTGCTCCCACACCTCGCTCAGCCAGTGAGCGGCCGGTCTGTACGTGGGATCCGAACCCTCGGCGGGAGCGCCTCCGCACTTCCCAAGCGGCGCACTGCAGCAGTGCGCCACCGGGCCGGCCCCCTTGTTGTTGTTTTGTATTAAAATTTTAATTCATTTTTCTTTTTCTCTTGTGTAACTTCTATAGGTATTTTTTTGTGTAATTGCCAAGAGGCTTATGTAAAATATCTTATAGCTATAACAATCTACTTTAAACTGATAATAATCTAACTTCCTTTGCATACAAGAATTCTTCCCCTGATTTCAAGCTACTGATGTCTCAATTTAGATCTATTAATATTATGTATCCATTAACACAATTTAGTTATAGTTGTTTTTAATATCTTTGTTTTTTAACTTTTAAAATGTATTTATATATCACACTTAAATAATGTTTTTATAAAATTTAAAATGAGTAATCTTGGGTGACGTTTATGCACCCAGGGAAAAGTCGTGATTCATCCTGAGACTTGGTGTTCCCTTGGCATACTACTGGGTACTTACCCTAGTTTTAAGAAGCATAATCAGAGACAAAGAAGATTTAGAATTATGGAACTGGATAGTAACTTAGTCATTTTACTTCAAAAACAATTCAATAATGATTAGACCAAGAATATATTTGATATTATTTAACAAAATCCACAATGTTATATTTAGGAGATTAATGCATAAACTATAAAAGTCAATATTCTAAAACATGTTAATGATATATTCTACAGAAAATATTTTAGACATTATAATTTATAACCTTTAAAAGTGAAATTTAAATCCCTCTTCACCATCTCAGTAATTTTTCTGGCCACATTGCTTTCAGAAGGCACATAAACCAACTCATATTCATGCATAGAATTGATGAGGAAAGCAGGCAGTGTCAAGGGGAGAGGGTTATAAGTGGTGGCGTCATTTGAATACCTTTTTGTATGTTTGTGTTCCAACAAAATTAATGCCAAGAGTATGAATACTATAAGGATTTCCACAACCAAACCAATTACCTGCTGCCTCTGCAAAAGAAACAGAAGAATCTGCATGTTTATAGTCCTGTTTTTGCACACACACACACAATACGAATTTTTACTATTCCACTTCATTCTACAATAAGAATGGTTCCTGGGATTGTCTTTCAGACCCTTTTCTACATTTTGTTATTCAATCTGTTGTTTCACTCCATGGGTATTCTTCAAATTTAGAGTTGCTACCTCCAGCCTTGGAACAATAGAGAAAAAAATCATAAACTAAAATAAAGTGAAAGAGTTATTAAAAATTCCCGTTTGGCTTCACTAGCCTTTACAACCATTTCCCACAGATATCTGCACATACATTCAAAAGAAAATTTTTCCAGAGGAGGACTGTAAATTGCTTGAGCCACAATAAATCCATTTTACCAACAAGGAATAAAAGTTCAACTCTTAAGAAGAAAATAGAGATTAAAAGCAATTTAGGTGACCTGCAAAATATTAAATTTAGTCAAATAAAAGGATTATTTCATTTTTCTATTCTTTTCTTTCATCAATCCTGAAAGATAAATACCAAAAAAAGTTGAAATAATTATTTGTCATTAATTCACATCCAATCATCTTCTTTCTGTTTTGTTTTGTTTTGCTTTTAAATTTGAATTTTTTAATTGCCTTTGCATATGTACATTGAGATAAAAGGAAAACATTGCTTGGACACACAAATACTGAAAACTTACTTGCTGTTTATCTGAAATAAATTACAAGCATCCAAGTTATATACCTACTTATTTAATTATACTTACCCAATTTTGCCCTCCTTAACAGTTCCTTGTTTTGCAGAATTTACTTATAAAATTCCTTGTTACAGTCTATGTTCCATTTACATTGTAACAGAGCTTGTATGATGTTTACATAAAACCTACTTTAATCTTTTGCCCATCAAATGTTCTTTACTGAGAAACATACCCAACATTCGCATTGTGAGCTGGCATCCTTAAGATGAATTGGCGTAAAGTTAAGAACACTGAGAACTGCTCTTCAAACTTGGTGGTTAAAGCTCACAATACAACACTCATGACATAATTTGCTTTTCTATTCTTGAGGACTAGGTTGCATCTTTTGATCAATACTTTTTCTTTTTCTTTCTCTTTCTTTCTTTCTTTCTTTCTTTCTTTCCTTCCTTCCTTCCTTCCTTCCTTCCTTCCTTCCTTCCTTCCTTCCTTCCTTCCTTCCTTCCTTCCTTCCTTCCTTCCTTCTTTCTTTCTCTCTAAAACATTAGGCAATAGAGTTGAGTTCCATCACAGATTACATCACATGACCAAGTGGAGTTTATCCCAAGAATGCAAAGGTGATTTATAAAAATCAATCAATTTAATACAGCATTTTAATATAATAAAGGGGGGAAAACCTACATGATAATTCTGATTGATGCTACAATGACTCCCAGAACTGAGAAAAGTACTGTACTTGCAATTACAGTGTATTACAAATGGAGAACCAAATAAACAGATGGGGCAAGGGGCTATGGTCACAAAGCTTCCATACCCTCTTCAGTGTGCCATCCTCACAGCACATCGATGTGTTCACCAGTCCAAAAGCTTTCTGCACCTCACTGTTCAAAAGTTTTTGCTGAGGCTTCATTATGTAGTCATGACTGATTAAATCAATGCCCCTTGGTGGTGGAACTCAATCTCCAGCCTCCTTTTCTCCTGGGTATTGGAGATGGGGTGGAGGCTGAAAGTTCCAACCCTCTGATCACCTGGTTGATTCCTCTGGCAACCAGCCCCCATGTTGAAGCTATTTAGGGACCTGCCCAGAGTCACCTCATTAGTATAAACTCACGTATGGTCTAAAGGGGCTAGTTATGATAACAAAAGACACTCCTGCCACTCAGGAAATTTCAAGGGTTTGGGGAGTTCTGTGCCAGAAACCAGGGACAAAACCCAAATATATACATTTTTTATTATATCATATCTTCTCAAACTCCACCAAAAAATGAAAGAGGAGGGAATACTTCATAACTCATTCTATGATGCCAGCATTACCTTTATATCAGAGAAATACATCACAAGGAAAGAATATTACAGAGCAATACTCTGTATAAATATAAGTGCAAACACCAAAAAAATATACACTACCTAACTGAATCCAGCACAATATTAAAAAGATTATATCACATGACCAAGTGGAATTTACCCCAAGAACACCAGGGTGATTTAACATATAAAAATCAATCAGTATAATACAGCATATTAATATAATAAAGGGAGAAAACCCACATGATGATTTTGATTGATGCAAAAAAATTTTTTGACATAAATGGCTACCCTTTCATGATTAAAAACACACAACAAACTAAGAATAGAAAGGTACTTCCTCAACATCATAAAGGGCATCTATGAAAAACTCACAAATAACATTATACACAGTGGTGAAAGACTGGAAGACCCTCCAAAGATAAGAAAGAAGATAAGAGAGGGCTGGCCCGTGGCTCACTTGGGAGAGCCTGGTGCTGACAACACCAAGTCAAGGGTTAAGATCCCCTTACCAGTCATCTTTTTTAAATAAATAAATAAATAAAAAGAAAGAAGATAAGGGTGTCTGGTCTCACCACTTGTGTTCAATATTGTACTAGAAGTCCTAGTCAGAGTAAATCATCATGATATGCATTTAGCAACGCATTCTTAGATTTAACACTAAAAGAAAACATAGATAAAATGGGATTTATAAAAAATAAAAAACTTTTGAGCATCAAGGACTTTATAAAGAAAATAAAAAGATAACCCATAGAATGGGATAAAATATTGGGAAATCATATACCTGATAAGTGTTTTGTGTCCTGAATATAAAATATGAGGGTACTTCCAAAAGTAAATGAAAAGATAATACAAATCTTTCCATGAACTTTGTGAAGACCTCGTCACATAACGCACTGTTACAACACAACAACAAAAAGACAATGCAGTTAAATAATGGGCAGAGGGATCTAAATAGACATTTCCCCCAAAAAATTATACAAATGGTCAAAAAGCACATAAAAAGATGCTCAACACCACTAGTTATTAGGGAAATGCAAATTAAAATACAATGTGACACATCCCACTAGAACAGCTATAATAAAACAAAACAAAAAACAGAAAATAACAAATGTTGGCAAAAATGTGAAAAACTGGAACCCTCTCACACTGATGTAAAATGATGCAGCCCATACGAAAAGCAGTTTGGCAGTTCCTCAAAAAGTTAAATGGAATTACCATAGGACCCTCCAATTTCATTACTAGGTATACACCCAAGAAAGTAGAAAACACATGTCCTTATAAAAATGTATACACAAATGTTCACAGTAGCATTGTTCATAATAGTCAAAAAGTGGAAACAACCCAAAGTCCATCAACTGATGAACAGATACACAAAATGTGGTACATCCATACTGCCAAAAAAAGGTAGCATCAATATGGTTATGGCACCTAAAATGGAGCAGAGAAGCCACCTCAACTTGAACTTTAGGCATGTCTTAGCTAGGAACACTTTGAACTTTTGCTGAACTTCTGTACTCAGACACATTACTAATTGCTACCAGCTATTAAAAAAAAAAAGAAAAATATTGTCTGAGTGATGCCTGCATAAGGTATATTGTGCTTGCTTGCAACACATGTGAGACCTGGAACTGTCTCATAGATGAGGATGAATTGTTTTCCACTGAGGAAAGGTTCCAGTGGGGTTTCTGGGGGCTCACTCTTGGTAGTAGTGGAATACCAGTCATATGAAATTTAAATCTAATCCACAAACTGGGAAAGGTACTAAATTTTGTAACCAGCCAAACCTCTCAAGGATTCAGACAGGTAGAGGCCAGCCTCTAATAATTAAATGGGAACATTTGTATCCAGAAAAAAAAACTCTTAACGGAACACCATGCAACTCTTGACTTACTTTTTACCCAAGTATGGGGCTTGTGTGAGGTGCTGAACAAAATCGAATGTTGCACTTATGTTTCCCCTGATTTTAATGTCACAGAGCTCTTAATTAAAAGGGTGGCTGATACTGCCTTTGCAGGCATCCTGAATGGTGGATGGCAAGCTTGGCTGTTCCAGGGCTTCCTAACCTTTACATTTCTTTTAGTGAGTCTCCAGATCACTATGACTTGTGTCACCAGACTAATCAAGTTGAATACATCTTTAGATCAGGCCACTCTGCCATGTACTGTGGTCCTCAACTGCCTTCATTCTCCAAACCAGGGACTCAGACACTGCTGAACTATTGTTAATGCCTGAACTTTGAATTGTTCAATTTTGATTAGTTTGACTTATGGAGACTGCTCTTAAAAAGTGTATTTCCGTTTACTGGTATGGTGTTGTACTCATCCAAAAGTCTTAAACACCCATACACAGCTGCCCTTTGTACATCAACTGGTCTCATTATGGTTGAAATTGAAAAAAAAAAAAAAAAAGTAAGAGTCGTTTAACTAAATTGACACTGTAAAACTGTAAATTTTGTACTGAAATCAGGCAGATTCATTGTTATGGCTGCAGAACGTGGTGTCATTGCCCATGCCCATGATTTTGGTCAATCTCTCTTGAATGAGAGGTTAATCAAAATGCAGATGAGGAATCTAACTCACACTGTTAACAGAATTGCCGGAGCTACTGCACAAGCCATTAGAGCCAAACAGAGATCTTTAGATCCCTTGCCCATGTTGTCCTAGATAATCATATAGCTCTGGGCTACCTCCTTATGGCACTAGGAGGTGTTTGCACTATTGTAAATATAAGGTACTTCAAAAAGTTCATGGAAAGATGCATATTACCTTTTAATTATATTTTTCCATGATTTTTTTTGAAATATCCTTGTACATCCTGCTGTACCTGGATTAATGCATCTGCCCAGGTGGAATTAGAACCTTCTAAATTTATCAAATTGGCAGAATCTTAAGGGACATTCCACCTTCAACCTGAAATATCCTTGTACATCCTGCTGTACCTGGATTAATGCATCTGCCCACGTAGAATTAGAACCTTCTAAATTTATCAAATTGGCAGAATCTTAAGGGACATTCCACCTTCAACCCTGGATGGTTTAATTTTAAGTTCTCTGATGCATTCAGCTTGTTACATTTTGAGATCAAAATTACAGATTATTCTCATTTTAATGATATTGTTTGCTCTGTTTTTATCTTATTTAAATTATTAATGCTGTGTATATCTCGATGTTTTGATACTTTCCAACGTACAAGAATTATGGTAGCTTCTTGAAACCATCCACCAAATGTTTCCTTGCACCCGAAATAGACTCAGACATTCTTGCAGACTCACCTGATGTCTAAGTCTGAGCAGCCTCCCAGTTGCTCAAATATGGCCTATAGCCTTGCAACCATTTGCCAACACCTGTCTTCCCCTTTCATCCGGGGACATGACTTCCTGGGATAAATCCATCCCAGCATCAAGAGACAAAACCAATGCCATTTGGTTGATCATCAGTGCTTCCCAGAGGAAAGATTTCAATCAAAAGGGGGAAATGACAAAGAAAATAGGATTGGTCTGCATAAGGCACCTAAAATTGTGATGAAAGGCCACCTCACCTTCAGCTTCAGGCAAGTCTTAACCAGGAGCACTTTGAACATTTGCTAAACTTCTGTGCTCAGACACATTACTTTTGCATGCAGCCAATCATAGCAGCCTAGCTTCCGCCAATCACAGGCTATCAATTGATCACAGCATGCCCAAACAAGGCAGATGCCAAGCTGTAACCAATCAGATTGTTTCTGTATGTCACTGTCTTTCCTCTGGCTATAAATGTGACCTGCACATGTGGCGGGGAGGAGCATTCTGAACCATTTTTCGACTGGACTACTGCCTGATTCTAGAGTCATTTACACAGTTCTCTAATAAACTTTCTTCGTTTTATATCTCAACCAGGCGGTTAATTTACTTTGATTGATAATAATTGGAATATTGTTTGGCCTTATAGAGGAATGAGGTACTGATATACACTACAACATGAAGGAACCCTGAAGACGTTATGCTGAGTGAAAAAAAGCCAAACCCAAAGGGCACACATTATATGATTCTATTTATACGAAATGTCCAGAACCCACAAATGCAGACACAAAAAGCAGATTAGCAGTTGCCAGGGGTAGGGGTAGGGGGCAATGGAAAAGCACTGCTTAACGGGTACAGGGTTCATTTCGGGGGTGATGAAAATGTTCCAGAATTAGGTAGTGGCAATGGTTTCACAACATGGTGACAGTAATAAAAGCCACTGAATTGTACACCTCAAAAGAGTAAAAGTGATGGAACGTGTTGTTTGAACTTCACCCCAATTAAGAAAAAAGAAAAGGAAAGAAAAACCCTATGAGATGGATAGATGTCGTTCCTACACCATAGATGAGACGCAGGGGTCAAGTCACTTGCCTAAAGTCAGATTAGAAGTAAGGTTAACTACACCTGCCAAACCCTTCCATCTAACCACTACGCTACAACCAAAATAAAATAAAATAAAATAAAACAAAATAAGAAAGAAACAGTTAATATCAACCCTAAATCCCTAGAGGGTTTCTGTTTGTGTTTGGCCCCAGTGCGCTCAGCGGGTCGGCCTCCCGGGGCCTCGGGACAGCGGCGGCAGAGCAGGGACCCGGCGGTGGGGAAGGACGGGGGTCCCGGACACTCACCGACCAGGCCTCGCCGCC
>NW_007732798.1:78360-83222 GCF_000696425.1 Galeopterus variegatus
CCCTGCCCCCCTCCTCGGCTCGCCTGGCCCCAGGGCCCCGAGGCCACAGCCTCGCCGCCGCCGCCGCCGCCGCCGCCGAGGGGCGCGTGGACCCAACGCCCTCCCAACCGCCCCCCCGCGCGGCGCCCCGAAGGCGGGGACAGGCCGGGGGCTGCCGGGGGCGGGCGGCGTCCGGGTCCCTTCGCGACCCAGAGTATTTCACTTCTTGCTCCTCCTGACCCACCGCCCAGTCCCTCAACTCCAGAACGACAGGGAACAGGAGTGAGGGGAGTGAGACCCTCGCCCGGGCTGCGACAGTAGTCAAGATACTTGAACACAATATATTTAACATGTTTAAATAAAATAATTTAAATATAAAAATGCACGAGGAGCTATCTTGGCGTCTAAAGCAAAAAGAAAAGTCAGTAATTCTGACCCGGTCTGTTTAAAATTTTGATATTTTGTTTGCGGATATTTGGGGGTTAATGTTTAATTTTTTAAAAATATTGCATTGAAGTGTTTTGTGTTAATATTTATCTTGGATCTGGGTATGTCATAGGCGGGCACCTCAGTCACTGCACTTGCCTCGCCCTGCTGACAGCTCTGCCCTGCTGTCACTTTCAGTGTGGTGATGGCGGAAGTCTGGGGAGGTGTGAGGGACCAACTCCTCCCCAGGGTCTGTTGCCGGGTATCAGAGAACTTCCAGAGGCTCAGGCGCAGGGATCTACAAACCCTCCAGGTTTGTCCCAGGACAAGGTCTCAGGGGAGGGCAGAGAAAAGAGAGTTACACCAGCCTCCTCAATACTGACCCCCGCGTTATTAAGTTTATCAATATTCTTTCTAAGTCATTATTTCTAATAGTAATTTCATTAATTTAAAAATAATAAAATAAACCTCAATAATACCTAATAATACTTATTAATAATGCTTATTAAACACCTACCTGCTAAACTCATAACAAAATGATCTCATTTATGACTTTCCACAGCTCTAGAAAGTTGGTTCTAATGTTACTGACAATATCTAATTTTACAGTTGAGGAAACAGGATCAGACTGGTTAACTCTTTTGTCCAACGTCATCAGGCATGTACAAGTGACAGAGCAAGGATTCAAATCCAAACTGGCTGACGCCAGAGCCCTTACCGGGAATAGCTAAGCGCGAAGCTCCTAATCCTCTATCTGCAAATGATGTGGTGGGAATTTCAGCGAAAAAGCATTCGAACTCCAGTAAAAACCATAGGAACAAATTGGAGTAATAGAATATCTGTTGATACAATGCTTCACATCAATGAGTTAAAGTAGGAAAAGTGTACAATCATTTCCCAAATGTGTGTAAAACTCTTAACAACCATTCCTGATGGAAATTCTTTGTAAACTAGTCATAGAAGGGTCCTTATTCATATATCACTCAAAAGTATGCTAACCCCACAGCCCCAGCTAAGTGGTGTTGTGACAGAACTTCTGTTGCCCCCTTCTTCCTTCAGAGTATTTGGGGCAGGGAGGTGTTTGTCCTATGGACCACGGGTGCCCTGTCAGTCCACACTGCAACACCAGCTTCTAATCTAGATTCTAGTTCATTGCTTTACAATTGGCCACCAACCTCGGTGCTGGTCACTGAACTTTTAGACCAACCAGCCCCCCTAAAACCAACACCGCTACCACCAAGCTGGAGGAAGGCTGTTCTCTTTCAAAGGGGGTCTCAGGTTCTTGAGCTAAAACCAGACCATCTTGTTTGGCAGCTAAAACTTGCTGAGGACCTGGGTGAAGCTGCCCAAAGCCATATAAGGAAGATGATTTGAGACGATTCACAGATCTAGTGTTTTTTCAAGGAGTTATACATTTATTTGATGCAAATTAGAAGTGATTAAAATCACACATTAATCTATAATGGTTTGGGTGTTTTTGTTTCAACTGAAGCTAAAGAGGGTAGTATAATTTTTAACAAAATATGTTAAGTAAATAATAAAAGAGAGGTATTAGCCTCCTCAGTATCTGGCAGTTGGACTCCTGGTATATGTGGCCAGCTAAAAATTCCCTTCTACCTGCCCATGTTGTACAAATCCTGACCCAGGCCTGAGTTTTGCTGCATAACTTTTATTTTGAAAGGGCTCTGGAGGCTTGGGATATTTAGTTCCCTGTGTCTCTGGTCCCAACAGAACTCATTAAGCCAAGACCAATTTTTTCAGTGCTGTACAAATCCTGACCCAGGCCTGAGTTTTGCTGCATAACTTTTATTTTGAAAGGGCTCTGGAGGCTTGGGATACTTAGTTCCCTGTGTCTCTGGTCCCAACAGAACTCATTAAGCCAAGACCAATTTTTTCAGTGCTACTTTACTGAGGACTTGGGTGATATTCGCTAAAGCTTTATAAACAAGATGATCTGAGTGATTTACGGACAGGTCCTGCTCCTATAGGATCTACTGGAAGCAAACACTGGTGCTTTCTATTTAACCTGGGCTAAATTCCTTAATTCACAGTGGAAGCAAATAAATATCTGGCTTTTTCCTATTTCATATCTTTTAGTTGATGAGTACTGTATTTGGTTTTGCTTTTTTTCTCCTCAAGAGCAATGGGCCAAACTCTTAATATGCCTCTATGTTTTTAAAACCCAATAAGTGTCATGTAATAATAATTATAACAACACAAATAATGGTGCATTTCTGTAACTACAGCAGTCCTGGGTGTGAATTTCCAGGGATGGCGAACCGAAGAAACAAAATTATGTAATCTAAATCAGCTTTTCCCAACTACCAGCACCTTCTCTCTTTTTTGATAATGCAAGTGTTTGTTGATTGTGAGGTTACTCTGTAGAGGATTCATAAAGCAAATGGACTTCACAGGGCCTCATGTTCCAAAGCCTTGCAGTTTCAAATATTGACCTTGTAAAGGATAGGAAATTTTCCCCAGGCTATTGAGTCTCTGTTGCAAGATAAGAATTGTAACACAGCAAGGTTGCTGGCTCAAAGACAGACAAATTACTGATTGATATGTAAAGATCCTGAGAAATTGCGGTAAGAAGAAAATATTTGCTAAAATCAAGCCCTTGTTGCAAATTGCGTTACAGAAGGTCACCTTGCTTGACTTACTGAATGTTACCCGCTTCTATTGTTAAACTTGTTAAACTGTACTTAGAAAAACCCCACCTTTGTCTCTTCCTGTAACTTCTTGGTCTAGAGAATAAATGCAGGAAGAGAACCCCAATTTGTGGTTAATTTTCCAAATGGAAGGATGCCTCACGCTTGAGGGTCCTGGGATATTAACCCCTTTCTGGGGCTTCTCTCTGCTCAGAAGAGATGGGCTTTGAGTAATCTTTGGTGGCTCTATCACCCAGGGGAAAAGGGGTGACAAATCCGTGGGAAACAAATCAACATTACTCAGTGCCAAGCGCTGTGCTAAGTGCAATACATATGCTTTCTTATTTTATTGGTACATGTTTGACACTCACTCCTCCCTCTGCCTTTTATTGTGATGTGATCATTTCGTAAGAAATGCCCTATGTTTCTCACAACCAAAACAGCAGGGGGGCACAACTTAAGTACTCCCACCACTCCCAGGCTCCACTCCTGCTTGTCTGTTTCAGTCTTTGCATTGGCACAAGACCCTTCTTTCTAAATGTCTTTGAACATGTCATTTCTTTCCAAAGAACCACCCTTCTCAGCTGCCTGACCCCAAGAACCATTCCCAGTTTTATCTCCTGATGCTCCCAAACATCAGCCCCCTGTCCCAGCTCAACTCGTCGGGCAATTTACTGTTCTCAAAGACTGGACAACATTCCTCCCATTCCTGGGCTTCGCCTGGCCTGAAATGCCCTCTTCCTCCCACTCTGCCAAAGTAGCTTAATGGTTAAGAGGACAGTTCTGGAGTCTGACTCCAAGGGCAAAGCCCAAGTCCTCTACTGACTTCCTGGCTGACCTCGGACAAATCCCTTCCCCTCTCAGAGCCCAAGAGGACGGTAAGACTGATAACACTGCTCTACCTCAGAGGGTGCTGTACAATTAAATGAGATAACACACATAAAGTGCATGGTGCGGTACCTAGTACAAAGGAAAGACCAGTAACCTGTTGCTGTACCACTGTTGTCAGAACTATTATTTCAGACCCTGGTTTCTCCCCACTCCTTCGTGACCTCGCCTGCTCAGAATAATGTCTCTCTTTTCTTTGAATTACCTTAAGCCCTCACTTTTCCTATCACTGATTTGGGGGATAGGGTTTACCTCCTGACATCGCTACCCACCTATGTCCACACTGTCTTATTTCCCATCTCAAGTAAAAGCTCCTTGAAAAAAAGACTGCATTTTGGGTTTTTGTGTGACGGAAGCCCTTACACCTTGCTCTGGGAACTTTCTCCTTTTTAAAGGTGAAGGTTAGTTAGGTTAGTTAGCCTGACAGAAAATTGCACACTTGAAGCAATCAACGGCCAGGAATCTCGGAGTGTGAGGGAGACTGGGATAAGAAACTCCAGATGGGGGCAGAATTGAAAGGAGAATGTTTTTTTAATGACCCTCTGTCTCTTTTCATCTAAGATCTCTTAGCAGCAGGCGACAATTTAATAAGTAAGGGAGCCTCGCCGCTGTTTACCTGTCTCTGCTGCCTCTTCTCGCCCAGGCAGGGCGACCCAGACAGCAGCCAATCGCAGAGCTGGTGGGGAGGGGACAGACAGGGCGCCAAGCCCTCGGCTAACACTCTGGACAAGCAGTGTGGCTCCAGCCGATCCCAGGAATTGAGAAAGTGCACCCGAGAATACTAGCTCCCGGCCTGCCGCTTGCCTTCCGATCTCGCGGAACCCGCGCGAGGGCGGGAGGGGGTCGCGTCTCGCGGGCTCTCGGGATTGGGTGGGCGGAGGGGGGACGGGCCTGAGGGCGGGGCGGCGCTGCTCCGCCCCC
>NW_007732798.1:83407-93757 GCF_000696425.1 Galeopterus variegatus
CAGCGCAGCCCAGGCAGCGCCGACTGCCGAGCCTGGGCCGAGGTTAGAAGGCAGGCGGAGAGATGAGCCGGGCGCCCGCGTTCTTGAGCGCCGCCGAGGTGCAGGTGCACCTCCGCAGTTCCAGCCTCCTCATCCCTCCTCTGGAGGCGGCTCTGGCCAACTTCTCCAGCGGCCCCGACGGAGGGGTCGTGCAGCCCGTGCGCACCGTGGTGCCGGTGGCCAAGCACCGGGGGTGAGTGCGCACCGGGGTGCCGGTGGCCGGGCACTAGGTGGGTGCGGGGGTGAATGCGATCCGTGGTGCTGGAGGCCGGGCACCGGGCTGAGTGCGCACCGGGGCGCAGGTGGACGAGCACGGGGGGTGAATGACGAAGGCCAGGCCAGGGGCAGGAGAAACTGTAAAGGAGGAAAAGGAGGATCGCGAAGGGAAGCGGTGGAGGAGGGAAGAGAAGGTTTGCTTAATCATTGCTGATAACAGCTGCCACTTAATACACGCTACCCACGGTGCTAAGGGGGCGCATTACAGGTGTTACCTTGTTTAATTCAACACATTCTCCATGTAGGTGGGTTTTGATGCCACCATTGTACTGGTGGAAAACCGAGACTAAGAGAGGTTAAGTGATTACCGGAGTTTACACAGCTAGGAAGCTGCAGAGCCCATAGGTTTTCTGCTCCAGAGCCGGACTCTTGAAAACGCTGTGCAAACTGCCTAAGGGAAGGCAGAGGAACCGGGAGACGGGCGGGAGAGGGTCAGTGGGGCAGTGACAGAGGAAAAAGAAAGTACATGGGGACTTTACAGGAGACCCCAGCACCACCGGGAAGGAGCTGAAGCTTCTCCCTCTCTCCTTGTAGCTTCCTGGGGGTTATGCCTGTCTACAGTGCAGCAGAGGATGCCCTGACCACCAAGCTGGTCACCTTCTACGAGGGCCACAGCACCTCGTCCACAATGCCCTCCCACCAGGCCACTGTGCTACTCTTCGAGCCCAGCAATGGCTCCCTGCTTGCGGTGAGCAACTCCCTACCCTGGTGTGGAGCGGGGCTCTTGGGCCACAGCTAGGCTCAGAAGTTAGATCTCTAGGACTGGGGGAGTTTTGATTGTGACCACACGTGCCCCTCTACAAGTGACTGGGTACAAGTGACAGAGGAGGTTGTCTGTGACCACGTATCTGTTTCTAGGACTGCCTGAGCATGCATAATCCAGCACCGGAGCCCACTGCTGCTTTAAGTGTGTGACGATGTAGTAATAATAATCTTGTCATTCTTGTCAGTAATTCGCTTCCTGTCACCCCCAAATACACAGTTTGAACTAACCCAGTAGCCGAGGAAACATTTACCGAAACCTTGTCAACATGGAAAAGAGAGGGTGTTTTATAATCACTGGGAATATTTTCTGAAGGGTACACAGAGACTTGTTTTAACATCTAATCACAGTACCAAAAAGTAGCAGTGCGCCACCGGGCCGGCCCTATACCGGGCCGGCCCTATACCGGGCCGCCTTTTTATCTGCCACTTATTGAGCGTTTATTAGGTGAGGGTACACAGAGACTTGTTTTAACATCTAATCACAGTACCAAAAAGTAGCAGTGCGCCACCGGGCCGGCCCTATACCGGGCCGCCTTTTTATCTGCCACTTATTGAGCGTTTATTAGGTGCCACGTAGGAGATATTGATCACATTCAAGTCTGACAAATTTCTCTGTAGGAAGTTTTAATAGCTCCCTCTCCCCCCAATTTCTGTTGATTTCCCTGAGGTTCAGATCAGTAGAGACACTTTGCTTGATGTTACACAGCTGGTTACAGAAAGACCCAGAAATCCTAGGTCTGTCTGACTGTGGAGCTTATACTCTTAACTCTTGTGATCTGTGTCCTCCAAGCTGGCTCTTAGACCCTCCCTTCTCCCCTGAATTTCTGGCTCCCAAGGAATGTGGCTGTTCATGACTCCTCTGAGAAGGGTATCTAGTTCTTCCCAATCTATCCTCCTCCCGTAAAGATGGCACCCGTACTACTGACCAGTGGTGATTTCCCAGGAAAGTAGGACCTGGCTCTTTGAAACTAGATGACAGGGCCTTAGATCCTAGCTGAATCTACTCAGTAGCTAAGCGATTCAGTTCCTCATCTGTAAAATGAGAATAATGATGCCTACATTCTGAGGGTCAGCTGGGATGAATAATTTATAAGCAGAGAACACTACAAAGATGGTTACTGTTATTAACCAGGCAAAATTCTCAACCCTCACTGTGCCTCTTGATCACCTGGGGAGCTTTTAAAAACAAGGATGTCTGGGTCCCACCCCTCAGGATTCAGATCCAGTTAGTCTAAGGGTGGTGTCTGGGCTTCTGTATCTTCTCGAAGCTCCCCACGTGTGCAGGAGGAGTTGAGAATCACCAAGGCAGAGTCTCATAATCCTTGCCCAAATGTCAAATGACGGTCTTATCCCTCAGGTTCCTCTGTAATTTGGTGTTTTGAGAATCCCAGAGAAAGAAAAGAAAATGGGCGATTCTTAAAGGCCCGCCATGTGCTAGATGTTTTCATATATGCATTAATATTTCATATTTAATTCTCATAATAACCCTCTGAATGGTTGGCATTATCTTTGTTTTTACAGGTGAAGAAACCAGTGCCTAGAGATTAAAATGTTTATTCAATATTGCATATTTTGTCAGTGGGGGAATTAGATTCAGGTCTGACACCAAGCCCCTGCTTTTTGTAGGATACTATAAAACTTCCCAGAGCTACTCTTTTAGAGCTGCTTCTTTCAGTTTAAGTAGTGGATGAGGTGCCCCTTGCTCACTGTCTCCATCCCCCCAAGGTCATGGATGGAACTGTCATCACTGCAAAGAGAACCGCCGCAGCATCTGCCATCGCCACTAAGGTAAGAGGAGTGCCTGGCCGGGCTACCAAGGCAAGCCAGTGGGTGGGGTTGGGTGTCCCAGTCTTGAGAGACTAAGGAAGAAGTGAGGAACTTGTTTTGGTCTTCCTTCAGACATAGCTGGAACTCCATATGCCAAACATGAGATAGCAGTTGAGCACAGGGATTGAGAAAATTATTAGGCACCATTTAACATGCACAGCCAGATTCCAAGTACTTTACATGCATAATTCCTGATCTTCCCATCGACCTTGCAAAGTAGAAATAATTATCTCCATTTGCCAGGTACAGGGATCATGGCTCAGAGAGGTTATGGGCTTGCCCAGGATCACATAGCTAATGAGTAGTAGAGCAAGAATTTAAAACTCAGCCTGCCTCTCAAGACTGTTGTTTTACCCCTGTTCCATACTGCTCCCGGGAAAACAGTATGGTCGTCCCCTAGGTGAGAGCCAGCCCTTCACAAGAGGCAGAGGGTGAGGCCAACAGACCCAAGCCAGACTCACGTATTCATTACACCACCATTGACTGAGCTCCTGCATGTGTCAGGCACTGACTGTTCTAGATGCTGGGGATACAGCAGTGAACAGAACAGAGAGGCGCACACAGGGGAGGTGGACTATAAGAATGAAAAGTGAAACGCAGATTATGATTTGCTGAAAAAATAAATAAAGAGCAAAAAAAACCTCTTGAGTTTAATAATGTGCTAAATAATAAGTATTAATAATGATATTAATAAATATGTAATTAATTATTAAACAATATTTATGAATTAATAAGTAATAGTGTGTTTAAAGTTTGCTAAAAAGTAAAATCAACAATCATCAAAACCACGTAATATGTCAGAAAGATGAACATAAAGCAGAATCAAGAGTATTGGGGAGGGGTGACATTTTCAATGACCCAGGAACGAGGTCACTGATAAGGTGGCACTTGAGTAAAGGCTGAAATTGGTGAGTGAGTGACCCAGGCAGAAACGTGGAGGAGCCCTTTAGACAGAAGAAACTGTGGGAGATGGGGGCGACGATGTTTTTGAGCAATATCAAGGCGTCCCACAAGAAAAACAGTAGTTTTAGAGATTAGAGTTAAGAAGAGGAGGCTTAGAAAACAGGGAGTCTGGAATCTTTCATGTTAAATGGAGAAGTACAGGGTGTTGGCAGGCCTGTTTTCCTGAGCATAAGGGAACAGCGGTGAGCCAGGACAGGATTGGAGCAGCAAAGACCAGGTATTCAGATTGTACGTGAAGATTTTCTAAATATGTGATGGAGAGGGAAGAATGTGAGGATTAATCTGGTAATTTTATATGAAGGGAGTAGACTAAAGCACCCACCTCGATAAACTGGTTTTTAATTATATCCAGACCCAACTCATATCAAAATAATAAACAGACTTCTTGAGATATGTTTGCTGGTAATTTAGGATCAGAATGAGTCTTATAATACTGCCTTATGTTTCTAAAGGACTTTGGCCTTTTTCAAAATAATTTCCAACCCATTGTCAGGACCTTGAGTTTCTGTGAGGAAGTCAGAGCAGTATTATTGGCCTCATTTCATGCAGTAGGAAATAGAAACGAGGGTTTCCAAAAGTCCTATATAACTAGGCACCTGTGAGTTCTTCTTGTCCCAGATCAGTAGTTTCCAGCCCGAGCTATGCAGCAGCATCAGCTGGGGAAGTTTCTTAAAATTCAGTTTCCCAGAACTACTAAATCAAAATCTCTGAGGGTGGGGCCCAGGAAACTAGCTTTATTTTTTTAATAGTCTGTGATTGATTCTGAAGATCAACCAGTTTGGGAACCAGACTGTTGTAAACCCAGCCCTCAGTAAAACTGGGCTATGCTGTGTTAATTAATATCTGCACAGAAGAGTTGAGAAACCTTGGTCTGACACTTCGGAGGTGAGGCTAAAACTTCACATCTTTATTCAGATGTGCTATTTAAATATGGAACAAAGGGTCTATTTTACTTTAGTTCTTAATTACCTGCATGTTTATGGGCAATGAATGAAGTGCCAATAATCCTATTATGATTTAATAAATCTTGAAAACATTTATACCATTTAAGAAAGGAGATGTCAATTATAGCATATTACCAGGGCAACAAATGATTAAGTAAGGCAACCAACCACAAGTACAGATTTAGCTTCTGTGGTTAAAGGTTACTTTTATAGGACATTGTAACAATTTCTGAAGCTCTGGTGCATTTCCAAGAATATGTTTATATTAACTGAGAACAGAAAAAAATGGTCACAGTTAAGGAAAGATCACTTAATTCTCTTTATTGGACAAGAGCATAAGATCACTAGTCTTATGGATATTGTCATTTTGAAATCTTTTCAAATCAGATCCTTTGAACTATATTTTATGGCACAGCATGACACCTCTCCTTCCACAGCTATAGGAGAGACAAATATCTCCCAATATTTCCAAGCTTTCTTTTTGCTAGTAATTAACAGATAAGAAGACCTTTCACTTAAGACACTTTTAAGGTTAAATTCCAAATTTCAGCAAGTAGAAGTGTAAGAAAGAGCAGACCAAAATTATAGTAAATGAAATACCGAAAAGGCAGAAGAGAGTCTTATTTAATACATGTGGTCTGAGGGGCAAGTGATGTCTTTCCTCCTGCTGGTAGTTCTCAACCAAGGATAATTTTGTTACCAGCTGCAGGGACATTTAGCAATATTTGGAGACATTTTTGGTGGGTACAACGAGGAGGTAGAAGGTGGCAGGTACTACTGACATCTAATGGATAGAGAACAGGGATGCCGTTGAGCTTCCTATAGTGCACAGGACAGCCTCCTTCCCCAACAGAGAATTACCTGGCCCAAATTTCAGTAGTGCTGAGGTTGAGAAAACCTGCTCTACTTCCTGTAGGTCATAATAGGCATGTACCAATTCTATGCAAATAAGATCGCCTCTATCCTCAATGGGGCTTAAAGACCAGTATAAGAAAATAAATCTATAAACAAATAAGCACTGTGGAGTGGTGCATTCTATCAGGGAGGTCAGAAAGAGGTGACACTTGATATGATTTGATCACAAAATCCTATTCCCAAGCAGAGACACGCATACACCCTCACCAATGCCAGCTCTACATTTGTCTTTAAAAGACAGAGACTGCGAAAGGATCGACAAAGAGTGGCCCCAGAAAATATAGCTGAGAACCCTGGGAAACAGGGGCTGATAGATTCCAGGTAGCTCTTAGAAGCAGCTCAGGCTCTGAGAAGTAGGTGTTGCTTAGCATGATCCTGAGATGGACTAGCACAGGAGAAAGCGCACAGGAGAAAGCACATGGGCTGTGGAGTATGGAAGGGGGGTTTTGGAGCCCCACTGTGCCATTTAATAGTTGTGGAACCCTGAGCACGTTAGTTAACCTGTTTGGACCTCAGTTTCCTCATCTGTAAGAGGAGAATAACAATAGGAGTCTCCAACGCGTAGGGTTATTGTCCAGACTAAATGAGATAATGCGGGTACAGCGCTGGCATACATTAGGTGCTTAATGCAGGCTCCTTCCTTCATGCCTCACTCTGCAGAGGGGACACTAAAACACAAAATGACATCTCCTTGATGTCCTGTGAGCTCTTGAGGGAGCTGAAGAGAGGGCAGAAATCACCCAATACTCTAAACCGTGTTTGTGTGTCACCTGGCTGCTGGTGGTCCCCTTGACCTTTCCTCGTCATTTCTCTCAAATAGTTTTTGAAACCCCCCAGCAGTGAGGTGCTATGTATGCCTGTGAGCTCCTGAGGGAGCTGAAGAGAGGGCAGAAATCACCCAATACTCTAAACCGTGTTTGTGTGTCACCTGGCTGCTGGTGGTCCCCTTGACCCTTTCCTCGTCATTTCTCTCAAATAGTTTTTGAAACCCCCCAGCAGTGAGGTGCTATGTATCATCGGGGCTGGAGTCCAGGCCTACAGCCATTATGAAGTCTTCACAGAGCAGTTCTCCTTTAAGGAGGTGAGTCTGAGGGGAGACTGGCAGAAAATAAGGAAGGGGGCGGCGGGCGACCTGGGCCGGTACTTCCTTACTGCAGCATGAGTTATTTTGAAATGATAAGGTTGAAAGTTCAATCTAGACCATTCCATTACCTCCATGACTTCCCAAGCCCTGATGGAGGCGATGGGAGTGAAGAGTCAGACGAAGGTCTGATCACCTCTCCCCAGTTTCTCAGTTCACAGGGCACATGCCTGAGGACCCAGCAAGCCTACTCGGTTAGTTGAAGGATTCTGTTAGACCCATTTATATGTCCACTTGTCCTTTTAGTCACTTTCTTTGCTTCTCTTAGGATGACCAGAGAGGCTTTAAATATTCAGGATTGTGGATCCAGGAACTAGGGATAATGCCTAGAGAGCAGGAGGCCACAAGCACGCCTTTCTGCAGTCTCCACACTGGTCCTCCTTTCCCCTGTTGTGGCTCTCACTTCCTGCTGGGATTTTTTACTTATTAATTAATTAATTAATTAATTAATAAGTAAAAAATCCCAGCAGGAAGTGAGAGCCACAACAGGGGAAAGGAGGACCAGTGTGGAGACTGCAGAAAGGCGTGCTTGTGGCCTCCTGCTCTCTAGGCATTATCCCTAGTTCCTGGATCCACAATCCTGAATATTTAAAGCCTCTCTGGTCATCCTAAGAGAAGCAAAGAAAGTGACTAAAAGGACAAGTGGACATACAGAAATATGAACCTTGACTTGCCTCCTGGAGATATAGGATGCTGTTTTTATTTTATTTCTTTTTATTTTATTTTATATGTATGAGAGGGGTAGAACAGGTTTAGGGTATGGTTTTTAATTATTAAAATAATATCTCTCCTTTGGGAAACAGAGACTATAAGAAAGAAAACAAAAGAAAAATGCCCTTTTATCTGTTTTCAAAGACAAGCAGTTGAGGACTTCCAATCTTCTCTCACCAGCTTTTTATAATACAGTTGTAATCACAATAGATACACACAGTCGTATATCCTGTCTTTTCATTGAATATTCAAACATCATCACTTTTCCAGATTTTCTAGTTTTTGTGTAATATTCACATAGTTTTCTATCAAGAAGGGTGGTGTGGTTAACCAGTTGCTTATGACTGGACATAATGTACTGTTTTTCACCTTGCTTGATGAACTTAATTTCTATATTTATTATATTTCCTTATGAGAGATTCTTTAGGCCTTGTTTTCTCTTGAAGGCTGACAACTCCCGACCTAGACACTGAAACCTACTAAGCAAGCTAGCAAGTCTCCAGCTCCTGGAAAGCCAGGGACACCCCAACCATCCCACCCCGCCCCTTCCAGGATTCTAACTGTAGCTCCCACTCTTGGCCTTTTCATTGGCTGCACGATTCTCCTCCAAACCCTTCTGATCTTTAGTTCCCTACCTACTCTGCAGAGATCAAGCTCTTCCATGTAAAGCACAGCCATAAATTCTGTGATCCTTTTAATGAATCTCACACCTGCTACAACTCCTTCACAGGGTCACAGACATAAGGTGTGAGTTTGATACTGACTTCTCCCAGTTATCATTCCCATTTTACAGACATGAAATCTAAGGCTGGGTGAGTTGAAGTAGTCTCAGGAGCAGTAAGTGACAAAGCAAGGACTTGTCCCAAGCCTTCCTAGCTCCAGAATTGCTCTCCCAATCATTCAGCTATATGGTAACTACTAAGCTATGGAGGCTGTGTATCCTGGCCTACAACTGAAAAACTTCCACCCTTCTTTAAAGGGGAAAGTGGTAGAGAAAGCTCATTTTCAAATATCTGGCCGTGTGTCTGACCAGATGAATGCTATACCCTTGATCAAGTGTTCATTCCCTGCAGGGAATGATGTAGACGACTGTAGTACCCGTCCCAGAGTGACACCCCTAGGCTTGGTGTAACATAAGCAGCCAAAACATGACACCAATGTCCCTCCTTACCCCAATGAAGGTGAGGATATGGAACCGCACCAAAGAAAATGCAGAGAAGTTTGCGAACACAGTGCAAGGAGAGGTACTGGTCTGTTCCTCAGTCCAGGAGGCTGTGACAGGTGCGGATGTGATCATCACAGTCACCATGGCAACGGAGCCCATTCTGTTTGGTGAATGGGTAAAGCCAGGGGCTCACATCAATGGTAAGTAGAGTGGCTCCATGAGCCATGGGTGGTGGTGGCCAGAGTCCTCCCTAGACTGGACCGAGGGCTGTATCTGCAGAGCTGGTCTACTCATTATACAGAATGCCCCAGCTTTTGTGGGGGGCCCTGAAAATGTGTAAGTCCTCAAAAATGATATTGGCTCCAAAATGTGAAAAGGAAATTGCAAACCTGAGACTGATGTTCTATAGAATGTAACATTATGGCAAATGGTCAACCACAGCTCAATTCTTAAATGTAATGAAGTTTAAATCACACAGGTGAAATGAATCATTGGTTCTTAACAACACTTAGAATTATAAAAGGTTTTTTAAAAATATAGTACAAAAGACATTTAATGTGACATGTGGATGCTTTTTAAAACGTGTGTTAGGATGGAGAGTACAGGAAGGGACTCTAAACATAAGGGAGCCTGGGGCCTCTGAAGATCTTCAAATGGCCCTGGAGGTTATAGCAAGAGCTGGTCGATATGGAATACCTACTGCTGCAGGTGCTGTTCTAAATTCTTTATATGTATTATGTCACTTAATCTTTACACTAGTGTTGTAAGGTAGGAACTATTATTATCATGAGCCCCATTTTATAGGTGGGTAAACGAAGGCACTGGAGACATTAAGTAACGTGCCCCAAGTCAGAAGCTCTTAGTGGCAGAGCTGGGACTTGAACTGAGGCAGTCTACACTCAGAGCTCAAGCTCTTAAATAATACCTAATGCTATCTTCCAATAGGAAGACTGGATTCTGGTGGGCAGAGCAGGAAAAGGCTAGAGTATTTAGAGATGGTATCCGTGCCCCATGGTTTAGCAATCAGCACATGGCGTGAACTCAGAAACTAAGAGCTCTGCACACACGGGAAAATGAGCCAGCCAGAGGCAAGTAAAAGGATTATGCATTTATTCATAACTGTGTTTTGAATCCCTACGATGTGCCAGGCCCTGTTCTAGACACTGGAGATGCCACAGTAAGCAGGCACTCAAGGTCACTGCTTTCCCAGTGGCTACATTACAGTGAGGGGAGATGGACAGCAAACATGTGAACACATATGAGGGTACTTCCAAAAGCTCGTGGGAAAGTATAATTAAAAGACAATATGGGGCCGGCCCGGTGGCGCACTGGATAGTGTGCCACTTGGGAAGCGCGGCGGCGCTCCCGTCCGAGGGTTCGGATCCCACATACAGACCGGCTCCCGCTCACTGGCTGAGCGAGGCGCGGGAGCAGCACTGTGGGTTGCGATCCCGTTGCCGGTCCCCGGTCCGGTACGGGGGCAACACTGAGGGTTGCGTTCCGTTGCCGGACACGGAAAAAAAAAAAAAAAAAGAAAAAATGAACCTTTCCATGAACTTTCTGAAGTACCTTCATAGATGAACTAGATAGTTCCAGCCAAAGAT
>NW_007732798.1:94635-112748 GCF_000696425.1 Galeopterus variegatus
AAAAAAAAAAAAAAAAAAAAAAAAAAAAAAGACAATATGAACCTTTCCATGAACTTTCTGAAGTACCTTCATAGATGAACTAGATAGTTCCAGCCAAAGATGAGTCCTGTGAAGGAAGCAAGATGTTACGGAATGGAGCCTGAGAGCAGAAGCAGAAGGTAGAAATCGGGGGAGGTGCTTTCAGTAGGGTGCCTGAGAAGCTCTGTGAGGAGGTGATTTTCCAGACAGAGGGAATGGCGAATGCCACAGTCCTGAGGGTGGGTGTGAACGCAGCACGTCTGAGGCACAGGCCAGACTAAGTTGGAGGCCTAGTCTGTGCAGGACTGGCCTTGCCACGCAGGGCCGGGGAGGAGGCCAGAGGTGGGTTGGTTGGTAGTAAGAGGTGGGTCAGGGCTGGCTTTAAGGACAATAAAACCATTTCTGGAAGGACTTCAGAAATCAAGAGGAACCTTTCTTTTTTTTTTTTTTCCTTAACACCATTTATTAAAGAGGAAGTCTTTCCCCTAATGTATGCTCTTGGTGCCTTCCAACAAAGTTTTTAATACAATGTGAATAGTTTGTGGTCAATAATGTATATTCAAGAGAAAAAGGCAAAGTGCCAAGATAACTTTTTTTCTAAAAACTTTATTTATTCATTTTTGATTATACATAACTATGGGGTACAGAGTTGACTATCAGTATTTGTGTACAGGATGTGATGACCAAATCAATATTATTAGCATGTTCATCATTACAAATCGTAATTACTCTTTGTGTCCCTTACCCAGTTACTCCCTAACACCCCTTCCCCACCCCGTTTCCCACCTCTGGTAACTATAGGTCTGTTCTCTCCTTCTGGAAGTTCGACAATTTTATTGTGGTCTTTTCTTCTCTTTTTTTTCTTACCTTTCTTGGTGATATGGGTTCCCAAGAACAGAGCAAAATCTTCAACAAGAGCAACTTGATTTTTTTTTTCAGAGTCAAACAACACATTGTGATGTTGCAGTTTCTGTGGTTTGGGGATCTGGGCATGGGTTGGGTGGGTCCTCTGCTCAGTCTCATGAGGATGAAGTCAGGTGTTGTCCCATGCTTCTGTCTCACCCAGTGCTTGGGTCCTCCTCCAGGTTATGGCGGGATTCTGTTTCTTTATGTTGTAGGATGGAGGACCCCATTTCCCAGGGGCCCTGCTCAGCTCCTGGAGACCACCCATATTTCTTGCCATGGAGACCCTCAAACCTCAAAGCCAGCAACAGAATCCCCCTCGAGTGGGATCCCTGTCACACTCGGAATCTCTCTCCAGGGAGGGCTAACTGGATTTTTTATTATTATTATTATTGATTATACATATTTGTGGAGTACAGAATCAAATATCAACATGTGTACAATATGTGGTGATCAAATCAGGATTAGTATACTCATGTTTACAAAATGTAATCAATCTTTGTGACCCTTAACTAGTTTCTTGCTAACCCTCTACCCCTCCTCCTTTCTACCTCTAATAACCACAGTTCTGTTCTCTTTTTTTTTTTTTTTTTAAGTTTAATGTGTTATTGTGATTTTTTCTTTCTTTTCTTTTCTATTTTTTTCTTCTCTTTCTGGATTTCAAGTCAAGGCTTCTCATATTTCCCTGACCTAGGAACAAAACTGGTTTATGTGTCCACAGAGTCATCAAATACACTTAAGAAAAGGTGTTACAAATGCAGACAACACGGAAACACCAACTGCAGATTTTGCTTCATTTACAGCTTGGCTGAGAAGCAGCCTCCCCCTTTCCTCACCCTGCCCGCCCCTGCCACCCCTTGGCCCCCCGAAGCAAGGCCAGAGCCCTCCCTTTGCTGCTGGGCCCGTCCCTCTGCCTCAGTGGCCTCACTCGACACTTTGAGGTCCTACCCTGCTCTTAACAGCGTGTCTGTGGGGGACAGTGCAGCAGGGAGGGGTGGCCTGAGAAACCGGGTCCTTTTCCCACCAAGCTTATGATTTATTCACAAGCTTCATTAGCAAGTGCTTTTGTTCTATAGAGCTCCCCACACAAACAACCTTCAAGACAGACATTTTTTACACCAGTCTTTTTGGAAATCAGAGCGAGGAAGAACAGCAGGAGAGGGATCAAGTACAGAGAGAGCTGCACGGCAGGGCGAGATGGCGTGTAAATGCTGCCTGATATCTGTATAAGGCTTTATAGCAGTTTTCAAAGACTAACTGGCCATGGGCTGAATCCAGCCAACAGATGTGTGTTGTTTAGACCACAGACTGTTCTAAAAATCAAGAAATAATACATGCAAATACATTTTCTGCTTCTCTCTTTTTTGAAAATAAATAAATAAAAGTATCGGTTAACAGTGGGCCTGCATTTACACACAGCAGTAATTAGTGGGAGCTGAACGATGACTGTCCCCTTTCTTCTGTGACCGACAGTGGTCTCCACCATTTCCAGTCCAGTCCCTCTGACCAGCTTTGCTCCTCTTCATTACCTGCCTGGCCCTGCAGGCATTTGGTTACAGCCTCTGCATTATCCTATGTCCCAGTGCCAGGAGGTGTGATGCATTGGATTCACTGTTCCGGTCCTGGACGCTGCAGAGCATGTGAAATCTCAGGGCCAAGACAGAGCCAGCTTTCTTTTTACTGGGACTTCTCCGCTACCCTGCAACTGGGCTCTTTTGTCGTGAGTTAACAGAAGTAGTTGAAATGGGAATGATTGAAGAACGAGCAGACAGACAGACAGAAGGCAAGGAATGTGGAGTATGAATGAGCTCCAAGGGATTTCTCTGCTTTTGTATGGAAGTCATAGCTTCTGATAAGCAGAAGTGGTGTGAAACTCATGGTGCTCTCCCAAACATAGATTTTCTTGTGAGATACTTAACCTCGACAAGTACCCTCACTTTTCTAAGCCTCAGTTTGTGCATGTGTTAAATGGGAATCAGACACTGAAGTGTACTTGTGAGGACCATCCATGGAATGTATAAAACAGCCCATGGAAAGTAGGTACCAAATAAGCAAATACTAAGTTGCCTCAAAGTCTTTTAGGAGGAAGATGAGGTATGAAATGGAAAGAAAAAAATGGTAGTTATTATTCTTAATACATATTCAGTCTTACTTATTGGGAGGGATGTGGCCTGAGGAATGAGGAGTTATTTCTTTTTTTTTTCCCATTGGTTATGAATATTCATGAGATACAAAGCTGATTGTCACCCCTCTTGCCCAAGATGGGAAGTCCAGATCCACACTGGCAGCGTGCCCATTACCACAAATTACATTTGTACCCCGTGTCTCCCACCCAATTATCCCCAACCTCCCTCCCCATCCCCCTTTACCACCACTCCTTTTGTATCCCAAGGTGTGTTCTCTCCCTCTGCAAGTCCAATGCACCACTGTGTCTTTCTTTCCTTCCTTCTTTCTCTCTTAGCTCCCACATATGAGTGAGTACGTGTGGTATTTATTCCTCTGTGCTTTGCTTATTTCACTGAACATAAGTTTCTTCAAGCTCATCCATGTTGTTGCAAATGGGAGAATTTCATTCCTTTTTATGGCTGAATAGTATTCCATAATGTATATACATACCACAGTTTCCTTATCCAACCATCCATTGATGGACTTTTAGGTTGGTTCCATGTCTTGGTTATTGTAAACAGAGCTGCGATGAACATGGGAGTGCAGGTGTCCCTTTGACATGATGATTTCCATTCCTCTGGGTACATACCCAGAAGTGGGATTTCTGGATCATATGGAAGATCTATGTGTAGTTGTTTGAGAAACCTCCATACTGTTTTCCATAGTGATTCTACTAATTTACAGTCCCATCAACAGTGCAGGAGCACTCCCTTCTCTCCACACCCTCACCAGCATTCATTGTTCACTGTCTTTTTGATTACAGCCAGTCTAACTGGGGTGAGGTGGTATCTCAATGTAGTTTTAATTTGCATTTCCCTGATGACTAGTGATGATGGGCATTTTTTCATGTACCTGTTGGCCATTTGTACGTCTTCCTTTGAAAAATGTCTATTCAGCTACAGGAGGTATTTCAAATCTGAATGTTCACACGTGTCCTTGTTCACCTCCCTCCCATGCTTTGGCCCTTTTACTATCCCTTGGGGCTGTTCCTGGGCTTAGGGTCTGTTTTGCTGTCTCTTAGCCATTGGAGCCAGCAGACCCGACTGGAGAGAACTGGATGACGAGCTCATGAAGCAAGCTGTGCTGTATGTGGACTCCCGGGAGGCTGCCCTGAAGGAGTCTGGAGATGTCCTGTTGTCAGGGGTGAGCCTCCTCTCAGCTCTGTCAGGGCTGCTGCCTGGCTGGCCTCACCTGGATCCCAGGGTTTCATCACCTTCCCCTTTAGTTTAGCTTGCTCCAGACCTTGGTCATCCCCCTGCTTGTGGAGAAGGAACTCCTAAACATCTTGCAGCTCTTTTTAATCCCTTTCCAGAATAATATAGCCATAATGGCCAGCACAGTAGGCTGTGGTTGACCACCTTCTGGCCATCTTTTTGCCTGGTAATCAAGGCAGAGAAGCAAGAAACGGGGCTACCAAGATAATGTGCTCAGATAAGAACATGCCTATCTCTGCATACAGTGACCGGCAGGACAGTGCCCTGGGCACAAACTCGGATCTCTGTATTCGTGGCATCCCAAAGACAGATGCTACCCAAAAAGGATTTCAGTGGGCAGCATGCTGCCTGATACCATCCAGTTTACAAATGGTGAATGGTGCTTTTTTGTGTTTTGTTGTTTGTGGGGTTTTTTGTTTGTTTGTTTTTTATCAAGTTTATCCTTTATCCAGTTCAGGGACTCCCTGTGCTGGCTTCAGAGGTAGACCCTGAGCAGACTTGAGCTTCATGCCTGGGTCAGCACGTGGTTATTTCACAGGCTGAGATCTTCGCTGAGCTGGGAGAGGTGGTGAAGGGCGTGAAGCCAGCCCACTGTGAGAAGACCACCGTGTTCAAGTCTCTGGGTGAGATCCATTGCTCCCTGGGCATAAATCCAACTAGAGCACAAGGAAGGGTTACCCATGAGTGGGCAGAAGAACCAGTCACCAGGCTGGGTAGCTGAGTCCCTGTGAAACCCATTGTCGGGTCAGTTATTTCCATGTCTCAGCATAGCAGTGAAGCCCATGAACTCTGGAATTGGGCAGTCATGGGTGGGAGTCCCTTCTCTGCAACTCACTGGTCCTTGGGCAACTGACCTGACCTCTCTAAGCTACAGTTTCTTCACCACCTGAGTTGTTGGGATTAAGTGAGATGTGCATATAAAACAATTTGCACCTAGTAAGTGTCAGCAGTAAATCATTTAGACCTAGATCTAAATGAAATTCAGAAGAAGGTCTCTTTCAGAGGTAGGGGCAGGGAATAAAGACATTAAAAGACAGGGAGCCTAAGGGAAATGGCAGAGGGACCTAACCTGAAAGCAACTCAGGTGGGAGGTACAGCCTGAGACCCCTTCATTCCCTCCTTCCCTACCCTCCCATTTGCTTTGAGGAGGGCTTCCATGGGAGCCCCATGTCACCTGAGTTGGGACTGGTAGAAGCCCAGCAAAGGGCAGGCTCCCTCTGCCCAGGCTGCCCTGTGGCCCAGCTCTCCCACTCTACCACATGTAAGGAAATTACATGGGAACAGGGCTGATAGTCAGCTTAAATATACCCCAAATATTGGAATACTCCCAAACTGGGTGGTAAATAGTTGCTAATCTGGGCCCCTCCAATACCGTTCATACTTGTTCATGATCAGGCAACAAAAGCTTTAATGCTGGGCAGAGCATTCAGAATCCTTCAGCCACCCACACACATGCTACTGGTTAGTACCCGTGCCTTGCTGATGGTTAAATATTTTTAAACTGTCATATGCTGGAAGACAGGCGAAGACAGTACACACTTTATCCAGAGTCTGGTTCAAAGACATCACACTGATCCAGATGAGTTCATAGCAGATCAGAGGTCAGCCGGTTCCCATAAGGAAACAAAACTCTGCAGAAACCTGCTCTACCCTTTTGAGCAACTTTTGTTTTCTCACTTACGGGTATTGGTTTATCGGCATATCCTTTCATCTAACAGATGCATATTAAGCACTTAGTATGTATCTGTGCTGGGTACAGAGGTTAAGGTATGTATCCAATGCAGAGTTTGAACTGGACCAGGGGTCAGTAAACTACACACATCCTGTGGGCCAAACCCGACCCACTGCCTATTTTTGTAGGACCCGTGAGCCGAAAATCGTTTTTATGTTTTCAAATGATTGGGGGAAAAAAAAGAATGATATTTCATGACACATGAAAATGATTTGAAATTCATGCTTTAATGTTGATAAATACAGCCAGGTTTATTTGTTACCTGTTGTCTATTGCTGCTTTTCCACTACAGATTGAGCATCCCAAATCCCAAAATCCGCAATCCAAAATTCACAACTTTTTGTGCACCTGACACTCAGAGGAACATTTCAGATTTTGGATTTCTGGATTATGGATGCTCACCCAATATGTATGCTACAAATATTCTGAAATGCAAAAAAAAATTAAAATCCAAAACACTAATGGTCCCAAGCATTTCAGATAAGGGATACTCAACCTGTATATGGGCAGAGTTGAGTAATTGCAACAGAAACCAAATAGCCCACAAAGCCTAAAATACTTACTATCTGACCCTTTATAGAAAGTTTGCTGACCCCTGAACTTGACTTTGAAGGACACAATTTGTTTGGTGGGCGTTTCTTGCTCAGTATCATATGCCCTCCTGTGACCTGCTCTTTGCAGACCACCTGAGCCTGAGCTTACCACTGGGTACTAGTCCCTATTATCCTGATGGGCATTAACAGCACGGACAATGTATTAGAAAACTGCCAGACACTGGGGCTGGGTTGTTTCAGGAAAAGTTGTTCTACCAAAAAGTGAACCAAATTTCTGTTCATTCCAGGAATGGCAGTTGAAGACATGGTTGCAGCCAAACTGGTGTATGATTCCTGGTCATCTGATAAATAAACAAAGGGACGTTGTGTTGAGGTGGACACAAAAGGACCATTGCCACTGGTTGTCTCAATTTTTAGATTGAATGAGAGAGCCCAGTCCCCAGTGAACTATAGTTCTGGGCTTATATCTTACCTTAAATACCGAGATCCCCACTCACGTTTTTAGTTGGAAACAAAACTGCGTGACCGTTTCTACTGCTGTGCCAGGTTACAGTGGTGTCCCTCTCCCTTGTGTTTCACTGCATTTTGTATTTCCCTAAAATAAAGCATTTTCCTCTTCTGTAGCGTTTGCTTCAGTAACTTCTGTTCCTCACAGCAAGGAAAGCCAGGGGTCAGGTGCCCCCTCGCTCACTGGGAGCTCCAATAACTATCATGAGATTTTTTTCTCCACTTTTTTTGAGATACAACTCACATACCATAAAATTTACCATTTTAAAGTGTACAATTCAGTGGTTTTTAGGATATGCACAGAGTTGTGCAACCATCACCATATCTAATTCCAGAACGTTTTCGTTTCCCCAGAAGAAGCCTGGTGCCCATTAGCTGTCACTCCCCATTCACTCGTCTTCCTGGAAACCACTGATCTACTTTCCATCTCTATGGATTTGCCTCTTCTGGAAATTTCTTGTAAATGGAATCAGATAATATGCATGGCTTCTTTTTTCTTTTATGTCTGGCTTCTTAGAATTAAAATTTAAAGGAATAATGGCATATCTATATAGGTCAAGACTGCTTTGGTCACAAGTGGTAGAGACCACAACCCAAACTACCTTTAGCTAAGTAATGAATGAACGAACGAGGAATGGATTTTACTAGCTCTCACAATTAAGAAGTACACAGGTATCTGGTGTCAGATACAGCTGTGTCCAAAGGCTCTAAGTGCCCTCAGGACCCAATCTTGTTCTGTCTCTCTGTTCTGTTTTCTTCAGTGTTGGCTCCATTGTCAAGCCAGTGGCATCACAGTGGCTGGCAGCTCATGAATTATCTTCTGTCCTTTTTACCAACCCTGGCATAAATAGAGATTCTCTTCCTTCACAGTTAAAAGTCCTAGATCCGAGACTCACTGGGCCATCCGGGTCTTGAGCCCATTCCTGAGCCCGATATCATGGCTGAGAGAGAGAGAATACTCCGTTTGGCCAGGCTCGGGCCATATGCCTGTCCCTATGTTGCCCCACTTGTTGTCCAGAGGGATTTGATGTCCTGATTATCCAGGCCTGGGTCACATGCCCACCCCTGAAGCCAGGCAAGGAATCAGTCCATCTGGCCACATGAGCTGACAGAAAAAGAGGGAGGATTGGTATTCGGAAGGCAAAATCTACAGATGTCACTACAATGTCAGTGCTGAATCAATCATTAGGAATCAATTAGTCCAACCTCCTCAACTTACAGATGGGGAAACTGAGGCACGGAGATGCTTTCCCCAGGCCCCTTGAGTCATGAGCAGAGCTGTGTTGCCCTTGTCCTGCCAAAGACCCAGTCCAAATCCCACCCCCACCCCCAGGCTGGGTATCAGTCAAGTCAGCAACAAAGCAAAGCATGTTATTTTGATTTGTTTCCCACCCATACTCCTCCTGGCAGGGCCTCTTCATGTTCCAGGTAGCTTAGCCTAAAGTTTATCACGTTTTCCAGGCTGTCTGGACAGGGGCATTTGTGCTGAAATAAAATACCCACATGATCTGATTCTGCACACCTCAAGAGACTAAGGAGTCTTCCTGGGGATCTTAATGGTCACAACCCTATAGGATATGCAGAGAAGGGTGTCTGGTGTTGCATTTGTGCTGAAATAAAATACCCACATGATCTGATTCTGCACACCTCAAGAGACTAAGGATTCTTCCTGGGGATCTTAATGGTCACAACCCTATAGGATATGCAGAGAAGGGTGTCTGGTGTTGAGAATGTTCATCCATCTATTCTTTTGTCCTTTCCACAGGAGCCCCAATCATCACTCTGTGCTAGGCTACTGGGATACAACAAAAGAAGTGCTCACCCCAAAGAATGCCCAATCCAGAGGGAAGACAGACATGTAAAAAGTCAATTATAGTACAGAACTTTGGTGTTACAGGAACATATGGTGCAGGGTCCTAGCAGAAAATAGATGCCACATTCAAAAGGGGTGATTGAAGAGGATTTAATGAAAAGACTGTGTAAGAAGAAGCACCTCAGGGCTAGCCACAGTAGGAAGTTGCTACCACCGCTGAGCTTGAAAGAGCAGTTAGCGGAGCCCAGCAAGACCTGGAGCTGCAGCGGTGCTGCCAGACAAGAAAGGCAGCTGCTGCCCCGCAAGGAAGAAATGGCCCAGTCTCTTTCTTCCACACTCTGGTCTCCCACCAGTACCTCATATTAGCCAAACAACCAGAAATCCAAGTTCAAGGGAGCCCTTTGATGCAGTCCACAGAGGTCAACTACCTGGACACATGATAGGGTAGAAAATAGCAGAGAGAAGTTCCGGAGGGGCAAGCAGAAGGCAGTCTACGCAGCTGGGAAGAGCACCCAACCAGCCTAGGGGCAGAGGGGGCAAGTCTCTTGATGGGATGCCCGCATGGAGGAAGGGTTCTCCAGACAGAGAGATGATGGCGTATAAAGGCCCAGGCATATGGGAGGTGTGATATATTCTGGAATCTATAAGAAATCTCATGTGGCTATAATTAGGGGACCGAAAGAGGAATGGCCAGAGGTGAGACCCAAGGCTTGGGGGAGGGAATAGGGCTTTCTGTTCCCAAGGGCCTTATGTGTGTAGTGGTGAGAGTCTGGAAAGCAAAGCCACAGTAGAAGGTGATAGAATATTTGCATATCAGCAGGATTGCTCAACCAGCATTGCAAAGAGTGAGTGAAAGACACATAAGGATACTCAGCAATCTAAGTGAGTGATGATGGGGACACGAGCCAAGCAGTTGTCTTGCAAACATTGAAGAGGACCTAGGTTTGAGACATATTAAGGAGTTAAAAGGGCTTGGTGACCAATTGGGTGATTGTATTAGTCCTCTTCTGTTGCTTATAACAAAATACACAGAACTGGGTGTTTTATAAAGAAAGCAAAATGATGGCTTACAGTTTCTGAGGTTGGGAAGTCCAAAGTCCATCTTGTAGTGGCAACGGTGACCCAGGGGTCTCACATTGCAAGATAGTGGAAGAAGAGTGAGTAGAGAGACAGAGACAGACTCTCCTCTTCTTTTAAAGCCCTCAGAACCACACCCCTGACCACCATTTTTAATCCGTTCACTACTGCACGGTCCTACAATCCAACCACCTCTTCACGGCTCCACCATTCAATTACCATAATAGGATTTCCCACCTTCTTAACAATCACAGTGGGGGCTAAGTTTCCAATATGTAAAGCTTGGGGGACACAATTCAATCCACTACAATGATGAAGGTGAAGGTGAGGGAAGGCTGGGATAAACTTTCATTCATCAGAAAAGGAAGAGTGGCTTCAGAGCTGGGCTTCTCAACCTCAGCACTATCCACCTTTGGGTCTGGATAATTCTGTTGTAGGGGGCTGTCCTATATAGTTGAACAACATAAAATTATACTTGAATTTTCGATCCCCAAGCAGTTGAAAATTCGAGTGTGACTTTGACCGGAAACCTTACCGACAACATGAACAGTCCATTAACACGTATTTTCCATGTAATGTGTATTATATGCTGTACTATTACAATAAAGTAAGCTAGAGAAAAAAATGTTAAGAAAATCATAAGAGAAAATACATTTTAAAAACACATTGAAAGAAACGCGCAGTTCAAACTTGTGTTGTTCAAGGGTTGACTGTACATTGTACAGAATGTGCAGCAAAAATGTTTAGCATCCACTGCTTCTATCCACTCGATGTCAGCTTTCCATCAACCCACTCAATTCATGATAATCAAAAATATCTCCAGACATTGTCCGATGTCTCCTGGGGGGTAAGGAGCAAAGTCATCCAGGCTGAGAACTGTCAACTTGGGGGAAAGCAGGTTTGATTATGGGCACGTTGAGTTTGAGGTACCCATGAGATATCTGAGGGGAGATGACAGACTAGCGCTTGGATTTCGGATTTGGAGCCCAAAAGAATGGTATGGGCTGGTGACTCAGGCTTAGGAATCATGAGCGTATAACTGACCTGTATTACACAATGTCCTGAAATACGAGGGTACTTCAAGAAGTTCATAGAAAAATGCATAGTATCTTTCCATTTTTCCACAAACTTTTTAAAGTGCCCTTGTATAAGCAGAACCCCACACCATAACTTCCCAGACCTCTGTCTTCAGTGAAGTGCTCCCAGTTTTCTTTCTTTCTTGTTGACATTTATGTCGGCGGGGAGCAGGGGATAGGCGGGAAGGACAGATCAGGTTATCATCGGATCGAGCTTTTCTAAGCATCTAGTTCAAGGGACAGAGGTCTGAAATCAATGAACGTTTGAAACACCCTGGCTCACAAGCCTTGTATTTGTCTCTCATCAAGGCCTTTACATTGCTTTAGCATCTTTTAGGCACCTTTTGTGGAAGTTTAGTTTGAAAGATCTGGCATTCTTAAAACATTTATAACCTTTTATGTAACATGGTATAAACCCTTGTTATAACATAATGCTGCATGACAGAGGCTATGTTCTCAATGTTGAGAAGTTGAAAGAACCTTCATTTGTCAATTTTGTAAACCATAAGAGGCAAGAGTCCACAAGAAGAGCATAAAGGGGCCTGGTGAAGCCCCCAGCAAAAAAAAAAAATTCCCAAAAAGGGGTAGGAGTCACATATTCAGGTTAATTTCTCCCAACCTGATTGAGGTCTCTCTCTCCCTGTTTTGGAAGTGGGGGCAGGAGGTGGGACAAGGTCCCAGGAGGCAGATTCTGGGGAACTGTGAAGAAGGAACCTTGACATCTACAGTAATTAAATATCACAGAGGCAGGCTTAGACTACACACTCTTTCGAGTACCTTCCATATGCTAACTGCTTCCATGCACACAACTGAAAGCAAGTGCAGCTTCAGTTTATTCCAGAACAAAACACAGTATTTGCAAACATAATCTTCCCCTAGTGCGACGTATCTATTTAATGACTGACGAGCTTTCTGAATGCATCCACTGAGGAAAAGTGAGCCAGTTCTTCATCAGATTTGAGTGTCTGTATCTTCCTAAGCTGATATCCTCTTGAACTAACCCAAACAGATGTGAATCAGAAAGCATGAAGACAAAGAGCTGTTTCTGCAGCATACACGTAATCAACAGTAAGTTCCACTTGACGTTAAGTCTGGCTATAAAAATCCAATGAAGCCTAGTTGTTCAGTGGGGTTTCCACTTTAATTTGGGGTTGCCATGATGTAATCAACAGTAAGTTCCACTTGACGTTAAGTCTGGCTGTAAAAATCCAATGAAGCCTAGTTGTTCAGTGGGGTTTCCACTTTAATTTGGGGTTGCCATGATTCATTCCATAACAGGTACTCTATATTCTATTTCTTTGCTCCCTCTACCTGCTCCTCTGTCTCTGTCCTCAGGCAGACATGGTCCCATTCCCATTACTTGTAAACATCTGCTAAAGGGTGAGATGCATTTAGTTGGGCATCCAGCCTCAGGCTAATGAGGAACTTTATTCTCCACCAAAAGGCACAGTCATAGAGCTAAGGACAGAACCAGAGTTAGAATCCCCAGGCTACGTGGGTCAGAAAATAAGCAACAGGCTAGCATGATGAGAGATCATAATTTTAAGTCCAGAGTTAGAAAAATAGAGTTTCTTTCCCCTTTCTGTCATTCACTTGTTTCTTTCTTTATTCAAAAATATCAAAAAGATCATTGAAGAGAAGCACCATTTTCCCTTCCACAGTCTCCTTGAGCAGCTTCTCACTGGTGGTTTATTTGGATGACCATGGAGTGAATCCCAGAATAGAATTTGGGCCTCTGTCTTAGTTGGGCATCTCCACAACCCTAGAAACCATCCCAGTGGTCTGGCATTGGGTAGAGAAGGGGTGTTGCCTGGAGGGCTCCCCATGGGCCACAGCATGACTCCTATGCTGCAAGCTCACCCTGTGCACCCAACACTCCCCATCAAAGGCTGGTGTCGACCAGCTGCCCGGGCTGTTGTAGCACCTGCTTCCTTCTGCTTATGGCATTCAGAATTTTCTTCCTGGGACCCAGCTGGATTTGTATGCTCTGAAGGTCCTCATCAGAGCAAAGCAACAGAGCTTCTAGATCAATCTGCTCTCTCAAGAAAATGGGAAGGAATTCTTCCAGGTAATGTGACTGCAAGAATACTTCCAGGGGAGTGGCATCACCCCCATCTTCCTCCCACACCACTTCATCCTCATCCCAAGGCAGATCATCATTAAGGCTGTTTGGCTCTCCCTCCTCATCAGCCTCAGCTTCTGCCACTCCTTGCCTGTGAAGCAATTCACTGGGCATTTTAAATCCCAACTCCCCCTTGCTGTCTGAAATATCCTCAGGACTTGTCACGCTGTCCATTGTAAAAACAATACTTCCTAGACCTGGTCGGCTGAGAATGGATTCATGCTGCACGACGCTGTCCTCCTCTGCTGAGAACTGGAGCCTCTCTTTGAAGTCCCCCGAGAATGAGTCGTCTTCCTCCTCCTCTCTGAACACTTCCATCACGTTCCTCTGCCCACTTCTGCCTTCCTTCCCCACCTGCTCAGCTGTATCTTTGTTCTTCTTGAACTTTATCTTGAAGGTATCTTTAATGCTCTTAGACAGTGACCCGAGAGTGCTGGCAGCAGAAGCACTTGGAGAGGATGACCTAGAGAAGGTGCCCTTGGAAGAAGAAAGGGTCCCTGATCTATCCTTGCTGTAGGTGCGGGCCATCTTACTCTGGTGCTTCTCTTGGAGCCTCTCACACTCTTTGATCTGCCTCCTGGCATTCTTCTGAGCCTGCTCCTTCAGCCTGGCGACCTTCTTGGGGTTCGTGAGGTTCTGGGCTGTGGCAGCTTTATCCAGGAGAGCAACACATTCATTCTGCTCCCTGCTGGCAGCAGCATCCAGTGGAGTCTGTAAGTCATTATCCAGGGCAAAGATGTTGGCTCCAAAGTTGACCAGGAATGACACACAGTGGATATGGCCGTTGGAGGCTGAGTAATGCAGAGGAGTATTTCCCCAGATGTCACACCTATTGGGGTCTCCCCTAGAAAATATAAAAATACATGTTAAACTTTTTTTTTCGCTGAACACCAGCTCCAAAAATTAAAGACAAAAATAAAGAAAATGAGTGTTAATGCAAGCATGTTTATCCTGTCTTGGCATTGTTATAACTGCTGTACTTGTCGCATCCAGATACCACATGGCCAGAAACAGAAACAGCCCATCTCTATTCTATGTCTCCTTTTTAGAATCAAAAAGAGCTTTCCAAGAAACTCCCCAGCAGAGAAACTTCGATGTCTCATTGGCCATAACAGGGTCCCATGCCTAAGGGAAGGGAAATGCAGTACCATGTTTAACTCAGATGAGTTAGGATTTCCCCCTGAAGCTAGGAATGCGATTGTCCAGTAGTGTGCTGTTAAATGTTTTACTGGCTCATCCAGAAAAAGGAAAAAAAAAAGCCCTTATTTATAGCATGTGCCAATTTCTGTGTTATAAATACATCTACCATGGCAAATTGCAAGCTACCAATGTGACATCACTAGACACAGAGTTTAGAAGAGATACACAGTAGCATACCATTATAAATTATTTTCATTATATAGATATAATAGATGTGTGTAATCTGAAGAGCACAGGTAATAATAAAATGTAAAATAATTAAAAAGTGATGAGTTTTGAGTGTTACCTTTTTAATGTAATTTATTAAATTTTGTTCATATAATTTTATTTTTAATAATGGCTATGTTTAACTGACTGCCAAACTTTCTGAAAATTCAGCAATAACCTCTCACAAGCTGGCCCCTGCACGCCACTGCTATCCTTGAGTCACATGAAGGGAAATCAGTAACTGAACAAAATTGGGTCCCCATCAGCAAGAAGGAAGGAGTGGATGTTGGGTAGGTAGCAAACAGTCTGCTACGACCACGAGCCATACAAAAGGTAGAACATCTGTTTACTCCTGAACTCACTTCCTTGTAATTATAGGGCCGTGCGTGTGAATAGCTCTATGAGAGTGCAAGGTGGAACTGGGGATACTATTGGATGGTATTAAGGCCAGAGACCCAATGCACATCTTTACAATCAACCTGTTAGTGCTCCATGACCCCTCTACTAGTTCCTGGCTCCCTAAAGTTTCGTCCCCAGACCAGGAGCATCACTTGTGAGTTTATTAGAACTGCAGAACAAAGACATGGTAGGTACTCAATAAAGATCTGTGCAATGAATGAATGCCTACTGGAATCCCAGCCCAGGCTACAAGCTCTCCTGTCCTGTGAGACCTTGAGTTATGAACAGGCACAAATGAAAAGTAAAGTAATAACTTATTCTTAACTGTGGCTCTGGCCCCACACCACTGCTGAGAACTCTGGTAATACAGGTTTCTAAAGAGCACCTTTCTTTGCCCTAGTCTAGACCCTAAACTCAGGATCTCACTAAACTCCAGCCGGGCTGGCCCCATGGAAGAGGAACAGCAAATCTGAGAAAAACTCTGGTAATACAGGTTTCTAAAGAGCACCTTTCTTTGCCCTAGTCTAGACCCTAAAATCAGGATCTCACTAAACTCCAGCCGGGCTGGCCCCATGGAAGAGGAACAGCAAATCTGAGAATTCCTCTTCACATTCCTGGTGAGTAAAAGGCAGAAGCAGAAGAGAAGGTCCACACCCTTACAATCAACCTGTTAGTGCATCATAACCCTTCTGCTAGTTCCTGCCTCCTTAAAGTTTGGTCCCCAGACCAGCATCACCTGTGAGTTTGTTAGAAATGCAGAATCTTGAACCCCAGCCCAAACTTATTGAATCAGAATCTACAGTTGAGCAAGATCCCCAGGTGATTCATAGACTCACGACACATTGAGAAGAGCTGGCACTAGTTAATGTGGCCCAACCAGCGTCCTATAATTTAATGAATTCCTCCATGGGAACCTCCAGTGCCTCATGCTTTTTACTTATGAAGTATGTTCACATTTACTGCCCACCACCATGATCTCCTTCTCGGAGAAGGAAGGCAAGAATCATCATCAGATGAGCAAAATAAGACTGCAAGAGCTTAACTGATTTGCCCAAGGGTAGCGGGCAGCATTCTTGGATTAGGCTTGTCTTTAGGTCTAATCATCTCCAACACAATAAAGCCTTATGAATACAAGTCCATGTTTCCATTTTACCAGCTACAAGACCTCAAGCTTAACTTTTCTAGGACTTGGTTTCCTCATTCATAAATTGAGGATAGTGGTATTACCTACTCATGGAGTTTTAATGTGAACTAAATAAGGTGACATACATAAAGCACTGGGAAAAAGTTGGTACACGGTGAATACTCAATAATCATTACTTATTATCATTACCCGGTCTCTAAACACACAATCCTTAATTTCATATATATATTTTTTCACATCCATCTAGTAAATTCCCACAGCACAATAGCTATTGTAGTTTTTTTAAACACTTACAGTCTTACATAATTTGTCAAATATTTATGCCCTGTCTCCCTAATTAGATGATACTTCCCAGAGGACGAAGCCTATGTCTTTTTCTCTTTTGTATCATCTATGTCTTTTAGCAGGTCTCAAGTCTAGTCCAAAGATGCCAAGCAGGTAATGTGAGTGAGTGGGACGGTGGGGCCAAGTTCGTTCTTTCAGTCACAGTCAAGGCACACTCCATCTAGAAAGCACAGCACTAACAACTGCGGCTGATGCTACTTTGAAAATATGGCAAAAACAATCTTGTCAGAGCGTTCATTTTTCAAACAAAGCCATGTGAATTTTTTTTTATTTTTAAGCGTTGGCTCAAATTAAAAAAAAAAATACAGTGAAGTCCAAATAAAATGCATTTGTGGACTCGATCCAGCCCATATGCTGGTAACTGGCAACGTCCTTCTGAGCAGATGCACAGACAGCTGATATCACATGGCATATTTGGGAAATCAGGAGTATGCATCAGCGTGACCAGAGTACATGGATCTGGATGTAAGGGAAATAGTGGAAAGGAGATGGAAAGAAAATGAATCTAAGGAAAGCAAATATTAAATAACAGTTTTTCTGGGCAGCCACTTTCAAGAAGGTTCTGGTCAGTTGGGCTGATTTAATTGTTTTGGATCAAAGAGACCGCTTTCAACCTTGGCACAGTCGTGCACCTTAGCGGAGCACAGTGCCTCCCCCCAACATGTGGTTTCACTTTTTATTTATTTTAACCAAACACCATATTCAGAAGACTCCTTAAGTACTCTAGACATCAAAGAGGGATTGTAAAGCATCCAGGACATTGCTATAAACAAAAACATACTGATTAAATTTGCCTGAAATTATGACTGGATTGGGTAAGTTAAAAAAGAAATTAGGGGGAGGAATGGGAGTGGTAGAGATGTGACAGGGTATTAAGAAGCCTGGGTTAAATCTATATGCTTAAGGCCATAGGATAGTGGAATTTTCCCATCTCAATGGATCTTAAATACCTTCAAGATGGGAGGAAGGACATGAAGAAAACCTGAGATGACTCCAAAGGTGGGTTGTTTTGAGAAAATTTCAAAGGTAAAATTCCACATTTACAGATGAAACTGTCAGTAAGATGATTTGTGAGTTTTCCTAGTGCTTTTAAACTATTTCCACTTGCAAAACTTATATGTATATACAACTTTCCAAACTGATGTACAACTTAAAAAAAATATTTTCTACTGGTAAGTTTCATGGGTCCTTCTTAATTCAGTCTTTGTCATCTTTCACATTTCTTGATAGAACCACCGCATATACCTGCCCAGGAATTCAAAAACTGGTCCCCATGTTTGATGAGCTGAGTCCAGCACTGATGCTCTATAATTTACATGGGCTAAATTCAGTCCAGTGTTGATTTTTTTTTTCCTAATCCTTTTTTTTCCCCCAAAAGAGAAACTCACTGAAGAGATTTTAAAATAATCCATACTTTGCCCTTGATTTTTGGTAGATCAGTCAGTGCATGCAGGTAATAATTTTTTAAGTGGGCTTGGTATTACTGTCACTAAATAGGCAATTTGCTTAAATTAAATTACTCTGAGCATCTTTTCTATTCCAATTTCTACTTTTGAAGTTGATTTAATTTTTTTGTGAAGTTGTTCTCAGAAAACAATCATTCTTTCAAAAATGTTTTTCTACATAAAAGGAAATA
>NW_007732798.1:113611-115403 GCF_000696425.1 Galeopterus variegatus
TGTACATACATGATGGAATACCATGGAGGCTGAAAAAACAAGGAAATCCTGTCATTTGTGACGACAAGGATGAAACTGGAGGACATTTTCTTAAGTGAAATAAGCCAAGCACAGAAAGACAAATTCCACATGCTCTCACTTACACGTGGAATACAAAAAGTGAAACTCATAGAAGCAGAGAGTAGAATGGTGTTTACCAGGGACTCGTGGGGTGGGGTGGGGTGGGGTGGGCCTGGGAAGATGGTCAAAGGATGCAAAGTTTCAGTCAGACAAGAGGAAAAAGTTTAAGAGATCTATTGTACGACATGATGACTGTAGTTAATAATGATGTGTCATATACTTGAAATGTTGCTGAGAGTACATTTTAAGTGTTCTCACCACACACAAAAAAATAAGTATGAGGTAATGCATTTGTTAATTAGCTTGATTTGGCCATTCCACAATGTGTACATATTTCAAAACACCATGTTGTATACCATAAACAATTATTTGTCAATAAATAAATAAAGATGAAACTATCAAACAAAACCATGTAGTCATTAAAAATATTGGCATGGATGTAATTTTCAAGTGCAAATGGTTTACAATGTATTGTTAAATAAGCAGAAGGTTTCAGTACAGTTTATATGACTGCTTTTTTAAGGGACAAAAATGTAATGTGTGTGCATGTGCTCAAAGGGAAAAGTCTGGAAGGACATATACCCCAATGCTGATGACTATGAGAATTGGTGTGATTTTTACTTTGTAATCATATATCTTTCCAATATGAGGAAATATTACAGTAAGTATGTATTCCTTTAAGAATAGGGAGATGTACCCCAAAAGCATGTACAATTGCAAAGTGTCAATTAAAATAAATAAACAAGATCAGGGAGAAAAAAATTTCCATTCTAGAAAATGAAACAAAAACAAAATAAAACACTTTAAAGACAAAGTAATTTTTTTTTGTAATTAGGGTATCCTTCCCAGTGTAGGATAATACATATAATGTTTGATTTCCATCTTTAAATTTAAAAAATAAAGAAAAACAGTATTGTAACAGAGCCAGAGTTTTATATTAGTGGTTACCACAGGATTCATTGTCTCAATCAAGAAGTGACAAACACTTAAATCATCAGACTGGAATGGACCTCAATAATTGATTAGCTTCTAAATTCAATTTTGAATTTTCTTCCATTTTTAACCTTCTTAATTCTCATTGGTTATTGGGGTGGTTGGGGTAGGCAAGGGCTTCAGCCACCCCCCTCCGACATCTGCACCCAGCCCAGCAGTGACCAAGCCACCGCTGGAAGCCCCATGGTCTCCCCTGCAGGAATGAGGGGGGTGCCACAGGCCTCAACCCCACCCCTCCTCCTTCCTCCTTGTCCCACCCTATTTCCCTTGTCCCTCTCCCCCTCCCCACAACTGCTCCACAGCAACATCAGAGAATGTTTAAAAAAAAAAAAAAAAGATAAATAAATAAACTTAAAAAAAATCTAATTGGCTATAGGATCTCACACTGGTTCCTAGAGATTGGCTATTGTCAAAATAAGAAGCAACCTATGAAAACCCTCATGAGAGTTTTTTTTTTTTTTTTTCATCCTATACCAGGCCAACCCAACACAGCAGATCTTAAATGCTTCTGGAGGGAAGGAAACAAAATTTGGAATGTACTAGAATTGATGAGAAGATAAGAGTTGAGATGGAAACACTAGAAAAAGCAGGGTTAGAAGAATTTTTGTGCCCACAGCCAGTGTCTAATAAATATAAGTAAATGGGCTGGATTTTGATACTACATTGAAAAAAACTACAT
>NW_007732798.1:116140-119802 GCF_000696425.1 Galeopterus variegatus
AGTGTCTAATAAATATAAGTAAATGGGCTGGATTTTGATACTACATTGAAAAAAACTACATGACCAAGAACAATTAGTAGAGAAAGGAACAGACTATACAGCAAATTGTGTTGGGACAGATGGCTAGCCATGTAGAAAATGTATAGTTAAATCATAACCTTGCATCTTAAAATAAATTATATATGAATGAAGTATTTAAAATACAAAATAGGTTTTGGTCAAGATGGTGGAATAGACAGTCCCCAGCACTCTCTCCCACAAATCAACCATTCTACAGCTATAAAAATGTAACAACAGCCAAGATGGGGCCACTGGAGCTCAGAGGAAGAGGAGGAGAGACCTACAGAGTTCATGAAGCTGGGAGAAGCCACAATGAGAGAAAGAAAAAACTGCTCAGAGCATTTTGGGCCACAGCCACTTTAAAGCTGGAGCTGCTGAGTGCACAGAGCAGGAGCCCACAGAAGCCGCATCTGTGCCCTTCAGATGGAGTTGCTTGGAGGCAGCAGGGGAGAAGAGGGCCTTGGTGGCCCTCAGGACAGCAAGACCACTAATAGTTTTCCCATGGACCCACGCAGGAGTGGGAAACCAGAACTGAAAAAGGGGAGCCATTCGGAGGCCCATGAGCCATTGCAAGGGACCATCACAGGGCCTGTCCCATGGGACGTGTTTGGAGCATGGGCAGTGGTGGAGATGGGCCCACTGGGGGAACACTGGGACACAGCAAGGACAGCCAATCCACTCCACACTCAGTGCAGGACAACTCAGAGGAGACTGGTTGGGAATGCAGAATTGCAGGGGGTACGGTTTGATGAAAAAACTCAGGCCCAGATCAGAGTTTCTACACAATACAGGTGTACCAAGCCTCTGGAGAGCTGGAAGTACGAATAAAGTCAACCATTAAACCCTGAGCTGCACAAAAAGCCTTCCCTAGGGAATCAGCAGCAAAGCAGCAATTTAGTTCAACAACATAGCTCAAGTACTGGTTCCCACAGGAAATTCCCCCATTTTAGAAGTAAGCAAGGGACAAAGTTAGTTCTGGCCCAGGCACACCACCAGTGCCTCGGGCCCGCCAGGGGGCCTGAGGTATGGATCTGGGGACTAGACCCCCTCCCACATCCAGGCACACCACCAGCACCTCAGGCCCCACCCAGGACCTGTGCATGTAATCAGGGACTGGAACCCTCACCCACAACCAGGCACACCGCCAGCATAAGGAGTATGCCAAAAACATCACCTCCATGTGGTTGGCCCACCACAGCCACCACAGTAACCACAGCCACCATGAAAGTGGCTAGACATCACAACCAGCACACAGATGGTCCACCAGCCACTGGAGTGCATTGACACAAAAAGAGTCACCAGCAGAGACCAAAGAAAGGAAGAGGATGTCTCTCTCCACAATGCCCATTCCAGAGTGACAGAAGAAGCATCTGTTCTATGATAATATTGGGGGACCTGAACACACCTCTCAGCATTGGACAGATCACCTAGGCAAGAAATCAACAGAGTAAGCATTACTCTTTCAGAGGGAGAGAAGAAATCTAGGGTTATCAGTGGTGGGAGGGGGAGGAAGAGGGGGATAGGGAGAGATTGGACAAGGGGAATAAAGAATAAGTACAATTTATAACAATATATATACTAGTAATATTGATTTGATCAACATATGTCAACATTGAATCCCCAAAATATATATAATCAATTATGATTCAATAAAAAATTTAATTTAAATTAAAAATAAAAAGTAAAACTAAAAGACTCCCAAAGAAAATATCAGTCAATATATGGACATGACCTCAAAGTTAGAATTATGTAACAAAGATTGATAGGCTTATATATACTCAAAAATATATACTTTAAAGTATATATTTATGTTTGCATTTATGTCTAAAAATCTCTTAAAAATATAAATTATGAATTGTGAATATATTTGTAATATGTATGACAAAGGGTTGATATTGTCAACTTTGAAAAGCATTTTTACAAATCAGTGGGAAATACTGAAGACCCCAATATAAAATGAGACAAGGTTATAAATACACAATTCACAAAAATAAAGAAATGCAATGGCCACTAAGCATAAAAAGAATGTTCAACTTCACCAGTAACCAAAGAAAGAACATTAAAACCACACTGATATATCATTTTGGACCTATCATATCGGCAAAAATAGGTGCTCACTTGCTGAAGGATAATGCATTGATACACACACACACAAAGTCTTTAAATTGTACACATGGTGCTGTGGTTTGAAGGTTTGTGTCCCCTCCAAAATTCACCTTGAAACTTAATCCCTAATTTAACAGTATTAAGAGGTATGGCCTTCAGGAGGTGACTGAGTTATGAGGGCTATGCCCTTGTGAATGGGATTAGGTGCCCTCATAAAAGAGTTTACTGGTTGGAATTTGCCTCTTTTTTGCCCTTTCTGCCCCTTCCACCCTGTGAGGACACAGCCTTCCTCCCCTCTAGAAGATGCAGCACCAAGAAGCCATCTTGGAAGCAGAGACTGGGTTCTCACCAGACACCTAACCTGCTGGCACCTTGATCTTGGACGGCCCAGCCACCAGAACAGTGAGAAATAAGTTTCTGTTCTTTATGAATTACCCAGTCTAAATTATTCTATTATTGCAGCACAAACGGACTAAGATACCTGCCAACTGATCCAGAAATTTCACTTTGGAGAATTTATTCTTAAGAAAATATGAGGAAAGATTTATGTACAAAGGAAGTCATCACTGCACTGTTTAGGGAAGATAAATTATTTGTCCAAGAGAGATTGTCTAAGAAATGTATTTGTTGACTAGAATACTAGGAAGTCCCTGAAAATTAAATTATAGAATATATATTCACAGGGTTTATATACATATACATGTATATTTATACACACTACATATGTACATACACGTATTTATACACACACTATATATATATATAAACATATAAATGTTAACAGCATGGCATTATAGGACATTTTTTCCTTTGTATTTTGTGTGCATATGTGTGGTTTAATTTTCTGGGTTCAGCTTATGTTACTTTTGTAATTAAAGACCAGCAGAATAATTATCTTAAGAAAACATTTCAGGCTTTACAAAAAAGAGTGAGAAAATATCTAAGCCTGCTGTTTAGAATGGACTTCAAATGGAGCAAGAGCTCTCTGCTGACTGGGAAGAATCACAAGTCCTCTCCAAGGAAGACAAACTCGCTCCCAGGTTTTGGAGAAACTGACATACTGCACTTGGGGAAAGGAAGTGCACTTCCAGCAGATGAAGACAGTCTGGGAGGCCGAGGCTGAGATGGTGAGCATCACAGTCTGGAGCAGCCTGACTGACGGGGGTGGAGGTGGCTGGAAAGAAGTTTTAAAGCAGACAGGAGGGATGGGGAAGACCTACTTTTCTCTCACTCCCTCATGCATTCCTCAGCTCAGGAGCTCTCCCTATCCTGGGCTCTTCCTACTCTTCCTAAAGGGTCCCCACCCTAGTAAAGGGGGTCAACATTCACAAGCTGTGGAAGCTGGAACCTGGGGCCTTGGTGCTCCTCTTCCTGCATCTGCCAACATCCAGGCGGTGATAACCGATTCTATGTCCAAACTGCCACTCAAATCCACCCACCTCTCCCAATTCCCACTGTCACTAACCTAGTCCACCTCCTCTCATCTCAACCATTAC
>NW_007732798.1:120827-124515 GCF_000696425.1 Galeopterus variegatus
CCCCTCTCAAATCTGACCACCATGACGGAAATCATGTCTCTTGTTGTTCAGTGCCCCCATAACTAGCAAAGTGGCTGGAACATAACAGATACTAAATAAATATGTGCTAAATCAAATCCACTTGGCTCCTTTACTTACATTTTCTTTTTCTTTCTTTACACCTCTGGAGTCATAGTGGCCAACACTACCTAGCTCCTCTGGTAACAGGTAGAAAAAGCAGAAGAAAAGAGCTAACTCCTGTGCTGAAATTGTGTGTGTGTGTGCGCGCACTTTCTTTCTTTACACCTCTGGAGTCATAGTGGCCAACACTACCTAGCTCCTCTGGTAACAGGCAGAAAAAGCGGAAGAAAAGAGCTAACTCCCGTGCTGAAATTGTGTGTGTGTGTGCGCGCACGTGTGTGTGTGTGTGTGCACGTGTGTGCATCTTCTGGCCAGAGAGATAATGAAGTCAGAATAGGCTGAAGGTCCCTCTTATAGCCTACAAAGCCAGCAAGTCCATTTACATGGGTTTGTAATGGGATATAGTTAATGAAAGGCTGTGGGACTTTAATGGCATAGAAGAAAAACTAAAATGAAAACACATCATTTGCTCCAACCAAGGTTAACAACTTAAAACTAATTAGAATGGTGGCCATTCTTTAAACAGCCAACTGTTTAAATTCCATGGAAAAGATTTCTAAAGGCATACAATTAAAATATCTTTCCATCCTCCCAAGGCAGATAACAATGACTAAGAGTTCAGGATCTCTCCTCTGTCTGTGGCTAAGGGACGAGCCACTTCTAAGGTGCCAGTTCTCAGTGCAAAAAGAGAGCATCTCTAGGCATACTTTCTCTCTTTCTCTAAAAAGCCAACTATTTAGGCTGTCTAGAAAAAGGGCAAAGTATTTGAACTGACTTTTCTGCCTCTTGCTGTTGTGGTCTGCAAAATCCTGTATCATAAACACTTTCCAACGGAAACCATCAGGTTAAACTTACCCTCTGCTGCAGATTATTTCTAGGGCTTCCAAGTTCCCATGGTAGGCTGCCAGGATAGTGGGAGTCATGCCATCTTCATCAGAAAGATTCAGGTCTCGCTTGGTAGCCTCTTTCAGAAGTTGAAGGTAGCTATCATTAGCAGCTTGGTGGTATCGAGTGGACATTTTTTCTGCTCACCAAAGCTTGGCCAGATATCTTTCTCCAGGCAGAGCAGGATGTTGGCAGAGCAGGCTTCCTACAGAGCTGGTTAATCAGTGACAAGGAGAAGTGTCACCCTAGGGTAAAGCTCATTCCAGCTTCCCTGGAAGGCAGCCAGAAAGCTTCACAGCACTGAACTCGGACCTTTGCTTTCTGGAATAGCTATGACTTTGAATATGGAAGTCTGCTGTGTTCATCCTGAGCATTTTGGGGCACATTTAATTTTTGCTATGTTCATCAAGCCTTGAATGTAATATTGGCCATCTAGGCACAGAATGTAGAAAACAACTTTCAAAAAATTCAGAACTAGTCTAGTTCATTGGGGAGGTCTTTTTTTAAAATAACAGCTTTATTGAGGTATAATTTGTGCAGCATGAAATTTATCCATTTTAAGTATACAATTCAATGATTTTTAGTAAATTTACAGAGTTGTGCAACCATTATCATAACCCAATTTTAGAACATTCCTATCACCACAAAAATGTCCTTTGTGTTCATTTGCAGTCAATCCCTGTTCCCACTCCCAACCCCTGGAAACCACTGATCTTTCTGTATCTACAGATTTGCTTTTTTGTGGCATTTCACATAAATGGGATCATACAATAGTCTTATGCGTCCAGCTTTTTTTCAATTCACGTATTTTTTGAGGTTCATCCATGCTGAAGCATGTAACAGTAGTCCCTCTCTTCCTTTTTACTGTTGAATAATATTCCACTGTACTAATATACCACATGTTCTTTATTCATTCACCAGTTGATGAACATTTGGGTTGTTTCCATTCCAGGGCAATTATGAATAATGCTGCTGTGAACATTCACATACAAGTCTCTGTATAGACATATATTTTCATGTCTCTTGGGTATATACCAAAGAGTGGAATTGCTGGGTTATATGGCAATTTAACAGACACATAAAAAATGTTCAGCATCACTCAGCATTCACAAAATGCAAACCAAAACCACTTTGAGATGTTAATTATCTCACTCCAGTCAGGATGGCTAATATCCAAAAGACTGAGAATAATAAATGCTGACGAGGAGGCAGAAAAAAGGGAACACTCCTACACTGTTGGTGGGACTGCAATATGGTGCAGCCTTTAAGGAAAATGGTATGGAGGTTCCTCAGACAATTACAGATAGATCTATCATATGAGCCAGCAATCCCACTCCTGGGAATATACCCAAAGGAATGGAAATCATCATGTCGAAGAGATACCTGCAATCCCATGTTTATTGTGGTGCTATTTACAATAGCCAAGAGTTGGAACCAGCCTAAATGCCCAACATCAGATGAGTGGATAAGGAAAATGTGGTATATCTACACAATGGAATACTACTCTGCTGTAAAAAGAATGAAATATTACCATTCACAGCAACATGGATGGACTTAGAGAAAATTATGTTAAGTGAAATAAGCCAGGCACAGAAAAATACTTCATGTTCTCACTTATATGTGGGAGCTAATAGAAATAAATGAATAAATACACAAATAAATGGAGGGGGGGAAGACACAACAATCACAATAATTCCTTGAACTTGTTAAATAAATAGATATGATGTTGAGAGAGGTGGGAGGGAGAGAAAGGGAGGGGAGAAAGGAGGAATTGGCAAAGGCTCACGAAAATCATCTACATTGTATATTGATAAATTTAAAAAAATGAAATAAATAGCCAAACAATTTTACAAAGTGGCTGTACCATTTCACACTTCCACCAGCAATGTATGAAGGTTCCAGTTCCTCCACATCTTTTCCAGCTGCCGTTATTGTCTGCCTTTGTGCTTATCCTAGTGGGCGCAAAGTGGGACTATTGTGGTTGTAATTTCCATTTCTCTGATGACTAATGATGTTGAAAATCTTCTCATGTGCTTATTAGTCATTCTTAGATCTTCTTTTCAAATATTTTGCCCATTTTTTCTTTGGGTTGTCTTCTTATTAATGAACTGTAAGAATTTTTATATATTCTGTATATAAGTCCTTTACCAAATATATTCTAAACATAATAAAAACAAAAAACAAATCAAAATTTGTAGGATGCAGGTAAAGCAGAGCTTAGGAGGAAATTTGTAGTTTTTAATGCCTATATTAGAAAAGGAAAAAGATCTCAAATCAATAACTTCCACCTTGAGAAAATGAGGAAAAATGTAGAAATATTAGTGTAAAGAACACAATATAAGACCCAAAACTTCCAGATCTATCTATAAACAAAATAAAAGTAAATGGACCAAATTTACCAGGTAGAAGACTCAGCCATGTCTTGTTTACAACAGACACATATAAAATATAAAACTGCAGTGATTGAAAGCAAAAGAATGAAAATAGTAACAAAAAATTGGTGTAGCTACACTTACATCAAGCAAAATATAGTTTAAGCAAAAAATTTACTAGGGATAAAGACAGATAATAAATAATGACAAAAGAAACAATCAAGAAAATATGATAGTTCTAAACTTGTTGGGGAGCAAGATGGCGACGGGTCTGGAGCGGGCGTGCCAGAGGACAGAGAGAGCCTGTGAAG
>NW_007732799.1:0-1136 GCF_000696425.1 Galeopterus variegatus
GGTTGCGATCCGTTGCCGGACACGGAAAAAGACAAAAGACAAAAAAAAAAAAAAAAATTTAGGCTTGTATTTTACATGTCTTTTTAAATTTTATATTTTAGTAATTTGGTTTTTTTGGATTTTACAAAAGTATCTGCAACAGATTGGAAATTAAAAACAGCAACAACAAAAGGATTCCCTTACCACAGATAGTTTGAGAAGCACTGAGTTATGGGTGGGACTAGGTTTGTGTTCTTTTAAATTGTGCTTTAAAAAACCCCCACTAGATATAGTTTAAATACCATAAAATTCACCCTTTTAAAGTGTATAGCCAGTGGTTTTTAGTATGTTCACAAGGTTGTGCAACTACCACCACTATCTAATTCCAGAACATTTTCATCACCCCAAAAGAAACTCTAGCCATTCTCAAGCACTCACCTTTGCCTCCCCTCTGCCATTCCTCCAGCCCTAGGCAACCACTAATTTGTTTTCTGTCTCTGTAGATAGGCCTGTTTTGTACATTTCACGTAAATACAATCATGCTATATGTTTTATGACTGACTTCTTAGTATAGTGTTTTCAAGGTTTATCTATGTTGTAGCATGTATCAGTACTTCGTTCCTTTTTATGACTGAGTAATATTTTTTTCTGTATAGATATATCACTTCACTTTTTATCCATTCGCCCATTGTGGACGTTTGGGTTGATTTCATCTTTTGGTTATTATGAACAATTGTTGTTGTGAACATTTGTGCACAAGTTTTATGCATATCTTTTTAATTCTCTTGGTTATATAGCTAGGTATGTAATTGCTGAGTCTTATAGTAACTCTCTATTTAACTTTTTGAGAAACTACAAAATTGTTTTCCAGAGCTACTGTACCATTTTACATTCCTACCAGCAGTGTATCAGAGCTCCAATTCTCCACATCTTACCAACCCTTGTTATTGTCTCTTTTTGGTTATAGTCATCCTAGTGAGGGTGAAGTGGTAGCTCATTGTGGTTTTGATTTTCATTTTCCTAATGACTAATGATATTGAACATTTTTCATTGGCTATTTGTATTTCTTTAGAGAAATGTCTATTCACATCCTTTCCCCGTTTAAAAAATTAGATTATTTGTTGCCGTATTGCTGAGTTGTGAGAGTTCTATATACT
>NW_007732799.1:1418-3110 GCF_000696425.1 Galeopterus variegatus
CCCGTTTAAAAAATTAGATTATTTGTTGCCGTATTGCTGAGTTGTGAGAGTTCTATATACTGATACAAGTCCCTTAGCAGACACATAACTTGCAAATACTTTCTGCCTCCTGTAGGTTGCCTTTTCACTTTATTAATGTTGTATTTTGAAGCACAAAGGGTTTTGATTTTGATGAAGTCAAATTTATTTTTTCTTTTGTTGCTTGTGCTTTTGGTGTCATATGTAATAACACAATACCTAATTCAAGGTCACAAAGATTTATTCATATGCTTGCTTCTAAGGGTTTTATAGTTTTAACTCTTATGTTTAGGTCTGTGGTCCATTTTGAGTTGATTTTTGTATTTGGTGTGAAGTATGGGTCTAACTTCTTCCTTTTGCATGTAGATATCCAATTGTCCCAGCATCTCCTTAACCTGTTGAACATATGGAACAGAATTATAATAATTGTTTTAGTCTAGTGTGGATACTTCCAGATGGTCACTCTCCCTGAGCTCTGTCCATGTGGCATAGGGGAGCATAGGGCTCTTTCCGGTCTCTCTCCACTACGTTGGAGATGTGAAGTTGGGCCTCAAGCCTGCACCTGCTTATTCCTACAGCTTCTTAGAGTCCTGTGGACAATGACTGAGGAGACAAACCATGTAGGAAACAGCCCTCGAGAGAGAAATAATAATTGTTTCAGTGTCTCTGTTAATTTTAACATCTGGGTTAATTCTGGGTGGATTTTGATTAATTGATATTTTCCACATCATAGGTTTTATTTGATATGTCTGATAACCTTCGGTTGCCAGCACTGTGAATTTCTTCATATGTCTGGTAATCTTTGATTGGTTGCCAACATCGTGAATTTTATCTTGTTGGTTGCTGGATATTTTTGTATTCCTATAAACATTCTTGAGCTTTGTTTTGGGATGCAGTTAATTGGAAACAGGTTTTGCTTTTATGGTTTGTTAGGTGGGTCATGAGCAATGCTCACTCTAGGGCTAATTTTTCCCTAGTACTCAGGCAAGACTTTCTGAGAACTGTCCTTAATGCCCTGGAAGTGACAAGTTTTTCTCATCAGTCTGTTGGGAACAGCTCTGTGTGAATGGTGGGCACTGTTTCAGATGTTCTTTTCCTGGCCTTTGTTAGCTTCCTCATTTGCATGTACTTATCAGTATGTTACTGAATACTCAAGGGGGCCCTCCACAGATCTCTGGGTTTTTTCTCTTTGTGCAGCTGTCTACTCCAAGGTACTCTTGGAAAGTCTCCGTGGACTTTCAGCTTTGTCTTTTCATTTCAGAGAATGTTTTGGGCTTCATTTTGGTTTGATTTCCCTACACTGTGGCCAGGAAATAGTCTCCAGGCTTTTGTGGCCAGGAAATAGTCTCAAGGCCCAGAACAAATCTCAAGAATGTTTATAGGAATACAAAACTATCCAAGTTTGGACTTATAGCGATTCTTTTGTTTTCTTTCTCAGTGGTAATTGATTTTCTCTGATGTTCACGGTGTTAGAAACCATTGTTTAGTATTGGTCTGTTGTTTTTGTTGTCTTTTCTGGTCCCTGTTGAAAGGGCGCATGGACCCGAGCTGATAAGATGACAGGACCTGAGCTGACAGTTCGCCAGAGAAGTTCCGCTTTATTCAAGGCCTGCGCATATATTTATAGGGAGCTGCATTCCGGGTTTGGATAGGGGGTGGACGGGGCGGTAGCTG
>NW_007732799.1:3649-13178 GCF_000696425.1 Galeopterus variegatus
CCGACGGGCTTTGTTTATTGCGGAGAAGAACCTGGAAGGGCGCCATATTGCTAGGGAGTGCTTTTCCCCTCCCCCTCCGCTTGAATGCCCAGGTATTCTTACACCTGTTAATCCATCTTTCCCAGAAGTAGAATTCCTTTTGTATTTCTTTTTTTAACTTTTAAAAATTGAAACATTTTGATTTTACATATTTATGGAGTATAGAGTTATATTTCAGTACATGTATACAATGTGTAGTGATCAAGTCAGGATAGTTAGCAAATTCATCATTGCAAAAATTTCTTTGTTATAAGAAAATTTAGGCTCCTCTCTTCTAGCCATTTGACAACATGCAATAAATGGTTGTTAATTATAGATACCCAGCACTACTGTACACCAGTAGAACTTATTTTTCGTATTTAGCGGTAATTTTGTGTCCATTTTAACCAAGCTCTCACTATCCCCCTACCCCTTCCAGCCTCTGATAACCACAGTTCTACTCTCTACTTCTAAAGGTTCAATTTATTATTATTTTTTAGTTCCCACATAGGAGTGAGAACATGCGGTATTTCGCTTTCTGTGCCTGGTTTATTTCACTTAACATAATTTTGCCCAAACTCATCCATGTTGCTGCTAATGGCAGAATTTCATTCTTTTTATTTTTGAGTAGTATTCCATTGTGTATATATACCACATTTTCTTTCTTTCTTTTTTTTTTTTTTTTATATATCACATTTTCTTTATCCAATCATCCCTTGATGGACATTTAGGTTGGTTCCAAATCTTGGCTACTGTGAATAGAACTGTAATAAACATGGGAGTGTGGGTATCCCTTCCACATGTTGACTTCCTTTCCATTGTATATATACCCAGTAGTGGGATTACTGGATCATATGTTAGTTCTATCTGTAGTTGTTTAAGAAACCTCCATACTGTTTTCCATAACAATTGTACTAATTTACATTCCCACCAACAATGTGTAAGAGTTCTCCCTTCTCTGCATCCTTGCTAGCATTTGTTATCTTCTGTCTTTTTGATAATAGCCAGTCTAACTGGGGTGAGATATTTCATTGTGGTTTTGATTTACATTTCTCTGATCATTAGTGATGCTGAACTGAGCATTTTTTTCATATACCTATTGGCCATTTGTATGTCTTCTTTTGAGAAATGTCTATTCAGCTCCTTTCCCATTTTTAATCAGATTTTTTTTTTTTTTTTTTACTATTGAGTTGTTTGAGTTCTATGTTCTGGATATTAATCCCTTGTTGGATGCATAGTTTGCTAATATTTTCTCCCATTCTTCAGGTTGTCTCTTCGCTCTGTTGATTATTTCCTTTGCTGTGCAGATCTTTTTAGTTTGATATAATCCCATTTGTTAATTTTCGCTTTTCTTGACTGTGCTTTTGAGGTTTTATTTGTAAAACCTTTGCCATTTCCCATGTGTTTTCTTTTAGGAAGTTTTATAGTTTTGGGGTCTTACCTTTAAATCTTTAATCTATTTTTTTTTCCTTTTTGTCTTTTTTTACTGACCGGCAACGGGATCGCAACCCTTGGTGTTGCGCCTGCACCGCGCTCAGCCAGTGAGCGGGAACCGGTCTCCACATGGGATCCGAACCCTCGGCGGGAGCGCCGCCGCGCTCCCAGGCGGCGCACTCTCCAGTGCGCCACCGGGCCGGCCCATAAATCTTTAATCTATTTTGAGTTGATTTTGATGTATAGTGAGAGATGGGGTCTAATTTCATTCTCTTGCACAAAGATATTCAGTTTTCTCAGCACCATTTATTGGAGAGTCTATCCTTTGCCCAATGTATGTTCTTGCTGCCTTTGTCAAAGATCGTTGGCTATAAATATATGGATTTATTTCTGGGTTCTCTATTGTATTCCACTAGTCCACATGTCTGTTTTTTTGCCAGTACCATGCTGTTTAGATTATTATAGCTTTGTGGTATATTTTGAAGCCATGTAGTATAATGCGTCCAGCTGTATTCTTTTTTGCTCAGGATTGCTTTGGCTCTTTGGAGTCTTTTGTGGTTCCATGTGAATTTTTGGATTGTTTTCACTATTTCTGTAAAGAATATCATTGGTATTTTGGTAGGAATTGCATTGAATCTGTAGATCACTCTGGGTAGTTTGGTCATTTTGACAATATTAATTCTTCCAATCCATGAACATGGAATGTCTTTCAATTTTTTTGTGTGTCCTCTTTAATTTCTTTCATCAGTGTTTTATAGTTCTCATTGTACAGATTTTTCATCTCCTTGGTTAAATTAATTCCCAAATATCTTTTTTTTTTTTTTTTGTAGCTCAGTTGTAAATGGGATTGCTTTCTTGATTTGTTTTTCTGCTAATTCATTGTTGGTGTGTTGAAACAGTACTGTTTTTTGTGTATTGATTTTGTATCCAGCAACTTTACTGAATTCGTTTATCAGTTGTAAGAGTTTTTTGGTGAAGTCTTTAGGTTTTTCTGTATATAAGATCATGTCATCTGCAAACAGGAACAGTTTGATCTCCTCTTTTCCAATTTGGATGTGCTTTGTTTCTTTCTCCTTCCTGTTTGCTCTGGCTTGAACTTCCAGTACTATGTTAAATAGGAATGGTGAAAGTGGGCATCCTTGTCTTGTTCCTTTTCTTGGAGGAAAAGCTTTCAACTTTTCCCTGTTCAGGATGATGTTAGCTGTGGGTTTGTCATATATGGCCTTTATTGTGCTTTTCCTTCTATACCTAATTTGTTGAGAGTTTTTATCATGAAGGGACATTAAATTTTATCAAATACTTTTTCTGAGTCTGTTGAGATGATCCTATGATTTCTGTCCTTCATTTTGTTGATGTGGTGTCTCACATTTATTTTATTGATTTGCATATGTTGAATCATCCTTGGGGATAAATCCCACTTGATCATGGTGTATAATCTTTTTGATGTGCTGTTGTATTCAGTCTGCTAGTATTTTGAGAATTTATGCATCTACGTACATCAAGGATATTAGCCTGTAGTTTTCTTTTTTTTCTGTGTTTGTTGTCTGATTTTGGTATCCTAGTGATGCTGGCCTCAGAATGAGTTTGCGGGAATACTTTTTGCTTTGATTTTTTGGAATAGTTTGAGAAGAATTGGTATTAATTCTTCTTTAAAAGTTTGGTAGAATTCTGAAGTGAACCCATCCAGTCCTCAACTTTTCTTTATTGGGAGACTGCTAATTATTGATTCAATCTCATTGCTTATTATTGGTCTGTTCAGATTTTCTCTTTCTTCTTGATTCATTTTTGGTAGGTTCTATGTGTGCAGAAAATTATCCATTTCTTCCAAATTTTCCAATTGGTTGGTGTATAGTTGTTTTTAATAGTCTCTAATGATTCTTTCTATTTCTGTGGTATAAGTTGTGATGTCTTAGTCATTTCTGGTTTTCGTTACTTGGATCTTTTCTCTTTATATCTTAGTCTAGCTAATGGTTTCTCAATATTGTTATCTTCTCAAAAATACAACTTTTTGTTTCATTGACCTTGTGTGTCTTTTTTTGGTGTCTCTTTTATTTACTTCTGCTCTGATCTTTATTATTTCCTATCATCTACTAATTTGGGGTTTGGATTGTTATTACCTTTTTTAGTTCCTTGAGGTGTAACATTAAGTTGTTTATTTGAATCTTTCTAATTTTTGATATAAGCACTTATTGCAATAAACTTCCCTCTTAGTACTGCATTTGCAGTATCCCATAGATTTTGATATGATGTGCTTCTATTTTCATTGTTTCAGAGAATTTTTGATTTCCTGCTTAATTTCTTCTTTGACCCATTGATCATTCAGGAGAATGTTGTTTAATTTCCATGTATTTGTACAGTTTCCAAAGTTTCAAATGTTATTAATTTCTCATTTTATTCTGTTGTGGTCTGAAAAGATACTTGATATGATTTCAATTTTTTAAAATTTGTCCAGACTTAATATGTGGTATATCCTGGAGAATGATCCATGTGCTCATATATTCTGTATATTCTGTAGTAATTGGATGAAATGTTGTATAAATATTTGTCAAGTCCATTTGGTCTGAAGTGGTTTAAATCTATTGGGTTTTTCTTGATTTCTTGTCTAGATAATCTATTCATTGCTGAGAGAGGGGTGTTGAAGTCTCCAGATGTTATTGTATTGGGGTCTATTTCTCCTTTCAGATCCAGTAATATTTGCTTTATATATCTGGATGCTCTGATATTGGGTGCATATGTATTTACAATTGTTACATCCTATTGGTGAGTTGATCCATTTATCATTATGTAATGTCCTTCTTTGTCTCTTTTTATAGCTTTTGGTTTAAAGTCTCTTATATCCAATATAAGTATAACTACTCTTCGTTGTTTTTGGTTTCTGTTTCTATCCCTTTACAATTAGTCTGTATGTGTCTTTACAGGTGAAGTGAATTTCTTATAGGCAGCATATAGTTGGGTCTTGTTTTTAATACATTCAGCCAGTCTATGTCTTTTAAATAGGGAATTTAATCCATTTATATTCAAGGTTGTTATTGGATGGTTTGCCTTACCCTTGATGTTTTATTTAATTTTTATGGTTTTATATATCTTTTGTTCCTTTCTCTTTGTTTGTCTTTGCTGTATGATTTTTTTTGTAGTGATAAGATATAATTTCTTTCTCTTTCTCATTTGCATGTGTGGTCTACCAGTGAGTTTTAGTCTATTACATGTTATCATGGTGATGGTTATCATTCTTTTGCTTCCAGATGTAGGATTCCCTTATGTATTTCTTGTAGGGCTGGACTTGTAGTTGTGAATTTCCAAAGTTTTTGTTTTCTGGGAAAGACACTATTTCTCCTTCATATCCGATGGATAGCTTTGCTGGGTATATTATTCTAGGCTGGGGCTGGACTTGTAGTTGTGAATTTCCAAAGTTTTTGTTTTCTGGGAAAGACACTATTTCTCCTTTATATCCGATGGATAGCTTTGCTGGGTATATTATTCTAGGCTGGGTTTTTTTTCTTAAAGCATGTTGAATGTATAATTCCAGTCTCTCATGGCTTGTAAGTTTTCTGCTGAGAAATTTGTTAGTCTTGTGTAAGTATTACTTTATAGGTGACTTGATGCTTTTTTCTTGCTGTTTTTAGAATTCTCTCTTTTCCTTTTGACAGTTTGACTACAGTGTGTCTCAGGGAGGACTTTTTGAATTAAATCTGTTTGGTGATCTTTGAGCCTCTTGGATCTGGAAGTCCATATCTCTCCTAATATTTTGGAATTTTTCAGCCATTATTTCATTAAATAGGTTTTTGATGACTTTTCCTTTTCTAGAACACTCATAATACAGATGATTGTATGCTTACAGTTGTCTCATAGGTCTTATAGGCTTTCTTCATTTCTAATTTTAGGTTTTTGATGACTTTTCCTTTTCTAGAACACTCATAATACAGATGATTGTATGCTTACAGCTGTCTCATAGGTCTTATAGGCTTTCTTCATTTCTAATTTTTGGTTTTTTGTCTGACTGGGTTGTTTTGAAATGCCTGTCTTCAAGTTCAGAAATTCTGTCTTCTGATTGAGCTACATTGTTGTTTAAGCTCTCAGTTGTGTTTTTTTATGTCGTCAAATGAATTCTTCAGTTCCAAGATTTGTGCTTGGTTCTTTTTAAGATATCTCTTTGTTGAATCCCTCATTCAGATCCTGAATTGTTTTTCTCATTTCTTTGTGTCGTTTGTATTTTCTTGTATCTCATTGAGTTTCCTTAAGATTATTCTTTGGAGTTCCTTTTCAGGCATTTCATAGATTTTCTATTCTTTGAGGTCTGCTGCTGAAGAAATTTTATGTTTCTCTGGGGGTGTCATGTTTCCTGTGTTTTCATGTTTCTTGTATCCCTACATGATGTCTGGGCATGTGGTGGAACAGTCACTTTTTCTATATTATGGAGTAGCTTCTGAAGAGAGAGAGACCCTTCCCTGTAGATGTGTTATAGTGTCAATTGAGCAGAGTGTTTTAGATTTGGTTCTGAGTGAGCACAGTAGTGTAGTCTCTGTGATTTTTATGACTGTATTCAGTTTTGGAGTTATTTGTGAGTTCCTCTGTGACCTAGGTGCTGGGGTGCTTAGCAGCTTTTTGCTGGAGTAGGCGATAATGAGCTGGGTTGCAGGGGTAGTGGATAAGCTCTTGAGTGAAGCACCGGAATGCTCTGCTGCCCCTCAGCTGGAGTGGGTGACCCTGGGTGTGCTCACTAGTGCACCGGCCAAGATCCTGTGTTTCAATAGAGGCATTGGGGTGCTTTGCAGTTCCTCCAGCTTAAATGGGTGACCCTGGGTAGGATTGGTGGAGTGGAGTTTAGGACCTTGAACTTTGAGGGAGATAATGAGGTACTCAGCAGCTCCTCAGCTGAAGTGGGTGACTCTGGTCAGGGTCACTGGGGCTTCAGGCTGGGCCCTGCATCCCCAAAGGAGGTGCTGGGGTGCTCCTCAGCTCTTCAGATGAAGTGGGTAACACTGGGTGAGATCACTATGGCCAGGATACTGTGCCCCTAAGGCTGGGGTGCTCTGCAGCTCTTCAGATGAAGTGGGTGACACTGTGTGAGATCACTATGGTCAGGATGCTGTGCCCCCAAGAGAGATGCTGGGGTGTTCTGTAGCTCATCAGCTGGAATGGGCCACTCTGGGTGAGGTTGCTGGGGTCATGCTGCACCCTGAAGAGAGAGTTGGTCTGCAGAACCTCAGCTGGAGTCGGCCACTCTGGATAAGGTCACTGTAACCTCATCTGGAGTAGGCCACTCTGGATAAGGTCACTGTGGTCTAGGCAGGACCCTGTGTCCCCAAGAAAGATGCTGGGGTACTCTTCAGCTCCTCAGCTCAAGGGGGCCACTCTCAGTGAGTTTGCTGGGGCTGTGGATGGGCTCCTGCACCCCCAAGAGAGACACTGATCTTTAGCTGGAGTTGGTTGCCCTGCACAGGGTCACTAGGGTTGTTGGTGGGTTCCTATGCCCCCAAGAGAGATGCTGAGTCACTCTGCAGCTCCTTGGCTGGAGTGGGCCACTCTGGGTGAGGTTGCTGGGGCCATGGATGAGCTCCTGCCTCCCAAGACAGACACTGAGTCAGTCTGCGGCTCCTCAGTTGGAGTGGGCTGCTCCATGCAGGGCTGCTGGGGCTGTGGGTGGGCCCCTGTGTCCCCAAGAGAGATGCTAGGTTCCTCTTCAGCTCCCCAGCTGGGTGGGCTCACCAGAGCTGGGGACAGGGCTCTGTGCCCTTAAGATAAGCCTGGAGGTACTCAGCAGTTCCCCAGCATAAATGTGTGGCTCTGGGTGGGTTTACTGGAGCCGCAGCAATATTCAGTGCCCTTGTGAGAGGTGCACAAGTGCTCCACTGAAGAGAGCAGGGCTGCTGATGGTGGCAGGAGGCCCTGACCATTCAGCTCTCTTGCTCTGGAAAATGTGCGCACTGGCTTTCTGTCCTTGAGTTGGCCTATGCACAGTCCTGGACTGCCTGTTCCCAGGGTGCAGGGTACTGTGTGAGTTTGAGTGCTGGAGTTCTGATGGGATGAGGGGGCTATGGGCTGTGGACATACCAGGGCTGTTGCGTCCTGGGGCAAAATGCACTCAGGGTTGGCTTTGATCCTAAAATGGTGACTGTCTTGGCAGCCCAGGGCTCAGCATGAACTCCCTCCCTGGGTTAATGCAGTTGCATGGGCTCCCAGCAGCTCTGCACACTGGGCTCATGGCCTACAAAGGATAGGCAGCTCCCTTGTTGCTGGGATTGCAGGTGTCTGTGGCACAACTCTTGCTTACCTTTTCCCTGCAAGCAGAAGTTTCTCTTGGCTGCCTGCTGCTCCTGGCTGAGGGATGTGGGGGTGGAAGCTGGGTATTACCTTCCCAGGTAACATTTGATTGTTTATGTGGCTATCCTGAGTTGCTGTGCTCAGTGGTGTTTCTGTTACCCCTCTGATGTGCTCCAGTGCTCTCCTTTAGTTATTTTTGTCCAAGCGTTGTTGTGTATTCGTTGTTTTGTTTGTCTTTGTGTGCAAGATGAGTGGTAGAGTCTTCTAGTCAGCCTTCTTGCTCCACCCTCCATCCAGAGTGCTTCCTTTTGTACTTTTTAACTTGGTGAATGGTACTGCCAGTTACCTATTGCTCAAACTAGAAACCTGGGAATCACCTTTGGCCCTTCCTTCTCCTTTACTTTACATATCAAATTGAGTTTCACAGAATTTATTCCTTTCTAACCTGCTTCTTTGCCACTACCTTAATTCAGGCTCTTATTCATATCTGTCCTACTACCTGAGTTGTTTTCTGACCTCTTTAATCGTTCTTTCATACTTCTGATAGTGTTCTTTCTAAAACAAAAATGCTCTCTGACATCTCTCCTCTTCTCTTAAAATCCTTAGGGATTCCCCATTACCTCCTGGATAAAATCTTTAGGTCCACTCTCTCTAGCATGGCACACACAACCTTTTGTGGTATGGCCCTGGCCCATCTTCCCAGACTCTTCCTTCTTGTACCTACACCTTATTCCAGCCATAATATAGTATTTAACTCTCTGAAAACATTTGCTTTTATGCACCCCTGTGTCTTCACACCCAACACTGTGTGCTTGGAATGCCTGACCCTTTCCTGCCTCACCAAGTCTCCAGCTACCAGACTCAGCTCAAGCATCACCTCTTACAATTGTTTCCTGCTCTCCTACTTCTGCAGTTGATTCCTCTCCTCTGTTCTTCTGCTACTCTTTTGGACTCTATATGTCATCCTATTACAACACTTATTCCACTGTATTATAATTGTTATTTCTGGACTATTATGTGAGGTAGAAATGACAACCATTTTCTAGTGGTGATCCTGGGTTATAGAGGTGTCTTAGTACATTTTGTGCTGCTATAAATGAATACATGGGACTGGGTAATTCATAACAAACAGGAATTTATTGGCTTATGGGTCTGGAGACTGGGAACTCCAAGATCAAAGGGCCAACACCTGATAAGGGCCTTCCTGCTGTGCCATCTTATGGTGGAAAGGCAAAGAGAAAGTGAGAGAAAGCAATAGATTAAACTCTTAGCCTAAAGCCCTTTTATACTTGGCACTAATTCATTCATGAGAGTGAAGTCCTCATGACCTAAATACTTTCCATTAGGCCCCACTTCCCAACACTGTTATATTGGGGATTAAATTTCCAAAACATGCTTTTTTGGGGACACATTCAGCCATAGAAATAGGCGTCATATAACTAGAAAAGGGATGCAAAATGTGGAATAGGATAACATGAACCCCAGTAGCAAATCTCAAAATACCTAAAGGAAATAATTGGAAATAAATAACTCAAAATATTTGAGGTACTTAACATTATTTTCATTTGATTTTACAACATTGAATCAGAACGTAAGACTCAGAATGCAGTTTGGCCTTTATTCACTGTCACAACCAGAATTAAATTATGTAAAGAATAATGTCCAAAAAATTTCATATTTTGGAATGATACTTAGGAGTCTAAAGTATTGGTAGCCAAAGTGGGAAAAAATCATGCTGCCAATATTTATTAGAAAACCTAATGGAAATGTCTAATGAAAATAACCTATTTATGTATGTGGATTTTTTTTTTTTTTT
>NW_007732799.1:14336-16427 GCF_000696425.1 Galeopterus variegatus
TTTTTTTTTTTTTTTTTTTTTTTTTTTTTTTTGCTGAGATTAGCCTGGACACATCCAGAACAACTGTACCTGGACCTGCTTTGTCCTTGCTGTGGGGCTGGTATCCCCAGCAGTGTTTTTTAGCTACAGCCTTTCCCCCACAGGCTTGTGGCTTTGTTTCTCTGCAAGGATCATACTTGTGCTGGTGTGGCCTTTTTTCCCTTATATTTTCAAGTGGTAATTTTTAGAACCTCATCATATGCATAGAAATCTTATTTGGCCTTGAAAATCCGCATGATCTGATCATATTACCAAATGTCAGTGATGTGTCAAGTATGTTAAAACCATAAAGGTGTCTTCTGTAATCATAAATTTCCACACACACAATGAGGACAAATAGGTGTAAGGCCCCACAGTGCTATCATAGTGCTGAATGTCTTAGGGTTGTTTTATATACTGCTCCAATTTTGTCTGAAACTTCACATGTAAATCAGGATTTCTTTTGTCAAATGGTTGACTCTCCTTTTATGTTCCACGTGCTTTATAGGCATGGGTGCTTCCTCTCCTTTGTTCTACTCAAAGGCAGTTTTATTCCCGGCTCTAGGGAAAACAGCTGCACTATCCTTGGCCAGCCATGATGCTTTGCTCTCTTTTATAAAGTCACTGAGTGTGACTCTGACCTACCTGCTGAAGTTTTTCACTCTGTAATTAAGATTAACATATGTTCATCTATTAGGAAGGCTGGATTCAGAATTTCTTTCCCCAGCTGTGCTTTCAGGGAAAGCACTTTTAGTTCAATGGTTTTGTATGTCATTCCTTTGGGGAAAAATAATCAAGGGTATTCAATAAGCTCTGTTTTTCTTAGTTTTGACATTATTAGTATAGAAATATTTAAGCAGCAAAGGCTTCTTTTAAAAAATAGGTTTTAGAATGATTTCTTCTAAAATTTTGCTCCATTAATGTTAAACTTAATTGTTAAAATTTATTTATCAATTTGTCTAAATTTAGACACCGAAAGGATTATTAGCATTTTAATACATAAAATTCATCTATTAGTATAGGTTACAAATATGTAAATTGCTTAATTTGTTAATGCTTAGATTTTCTAAGTAGACAACCAGAAAATGACTACCTACAAGAAATACCACATCTTGATCTTGGTCATTGAATCAATTTCAGTCCCGTCAGGAGATAGAAACCACACAGTAGATTAAATGAGAAGGAAGTTTAATATAAAGTATTATTAAACGCAAATAAGTGACTATAAGTTAAAAGGAAATTCTGTGCGGTTCTCTAGGGCCCTAGTAGAATAGCCAGGGAAGGATGAACTTCGGAAGGAGGTCCCCTCCCCCAGTCTCAGGTTCTGACTTTGTTGGAGAAAGTATAGTTCAGCCCACAGGACAGCAGAGAAATTTGCTGGTTTGCCCAGGCTGTACTAGTCTGCACTTGCTTGGCAAGCAGGAAGCAGCTCTCTTGAGTGTAAGTGGGACACAGGCAATTGGTAACTCATGGTGTGGTTGTGTAGAGGGAGCAGAGGCTTGGTGTGGGCAGGAGGCCTTTGGAATGCTAGTATCCATGTGGAGATGGCCATGGGAAGGTTATCATTAGGCCAGGCCAAGACTACAAGGTTGCCAAGGAAGTGTGTGTTCTGGGTGTGTGGCTTACACAGCAGCCATCAGTAGGGGAGCCCCTTCCTCTTGTAGTATCCTTCCAGCATCCTGAACTGAGAAAGTGTCATATCATGCTCACTATAAAGGAAACATACTTAAAGTAATTCTGTCCATTATGGCAGAGCATGCATGGAAGGGAAAGTTTGGAGGTGAGAGGCAATGAAATGAGAGCTAACACATAGTCTCATCATACTCTGAACCCTTTTCCTCTTTACTGTTTAATGTCTGCTGAGGAGTGACTCCCTCCATAGATTTTACAACCCAATTACTACGATGAAGAGGTGATCCAAGAACAAAGCTCCAAATTGAGTTTTGGTGCCATCATCTGAACCTCATTGTCCCCATTTAGGAGTAGTTAAGTGCATAGTGAAGTAGAGATGCTATTTAGCTATTAATGCTAAATTTGTTATTTCTTACCCCAACTCAATCGATTTCCCCAGTG
>NW_007732799.1:17811-19351 GCF_000696425.1 Galeopterus variegatus
ACCTTCCAGCTGCCAAAAAATAAAACTGATTAAAGAAAAACATATATATTTTGATTGTATTAGAAACTATAATTCTTGTATATAAATGTTAATAATTTGATTTTAAATTACCTCTCATTGATGTTTAGAATGTGTTTCATTATTTTTGTGGCTGATTATTATAAAATAAGTTCCAGAATGCTATATTGGTTTGTATAATTTTGAAAATAAGGTTGTTCTTGAATGATGTACAGATATGCTTCTACAAAAATAACCTTTAAAAAGGTTACATTTAAAAAAAATCACTAAGCATTTACTGAGCCCCTACTGAGCCCCTACTGAGCCCCTGCACTGAGCATAGATACTTCAGATGCTTCAAGATCTTATTTTTCTTAGATCGGGTTGACTAGTTAGCATCCTTTCCTTGTGAATTTCTGAACATTTCATCCTCAGGTCAACAAATAAATGTGACAGATGTCTTATACTGTTTCCTTTAGCTTTAGTCTGTCAGCAATATCTGTCCATTGAATTAATGCCTGCTAATAACTTGTTTTGTATCTGTAGAACTATACATCTGTGTGCCAGTAGAATGGTAGAAAGCTATGCTGGAGTCATCATGTTCCAGGATCTCTATTTTTGCTGCCCCCATAGGGATTTCCTTGTTCTCAGAATGGATTTTTTCTTTTTTTTNTATTTAGCTATTAATGCTAAATTTGTTATTTCTTACCCCAACTCAATCGATTTCCCCAGTGACACCAATTTTGAAGTTGGCTAGCCTAACTAGACATGAAAGGTATTTATTTATTTATTTTTAATTTTTAATTTGTCAACATACAATTTAGTTGATTTTCTGTCCCTTTACCAATTCCACTTTCCTCCCTCCCTCTCTCCCCTTCCCCCCATCAACATCATATCTGTTCACTTAACAAGTTCAAGGAATTGCGGTTGTTGTGTCTTTCCCACACCTGCCCCCACCATTTGTTTACTTTATTTATTTATTTATTTATAGCTTGCTCAAATAAGTGAGAACATGTGGTATTTCTCTTTCTGTGCCTGACTTATTTCACTGAATATAGTTTTTTCTAATAAGTCCATCCACGTTGCTGCGAATGGTAGTAGTTCATTCTTTTTTATAGAAGAGTAGTATTCCACTGTGTAGATATACCGCTTTTTATTTATCCACTCATCTGATGGACATTTGGGCTGGTTCCAACTCTTGGCTATTGTAAATAGTGCTGCAGTAAACACCAAAGTACAGGTATCTCTTCAACATGATGATTTCCATTCCTCCGGATATGTGCTCAGCAGTAGAATAGCTGGGTCATATGGTAGATCTATCTGTAATTGTTTGAGGAAACTCCATATCATTTTCCATAAAGGTGGCACCATTTTGCAGTCCCATGAAAGGTAATTATTAAAACTGATTAAAGGGCTGCCCTGTTAGGTCAGTTGGTTAGAGCACAGCCTTATAATACCAGGGTCACAGGTTCAGATCTCTGTACCTTCCAGCTGCCAAAAAATAAAACTGATTAAAGAAAAACATATATATTTTGATTGTATT
>NW_007732799.1:19550-24922 GCF_000696425.1 Galeopterus variegatus
GACCGGTCTCTATATGGGATCCGAACCCTTGGTGGGAGTGCCGCCACACTCCCAAGCGCCACACTCTACCGAGTGCGCCACCGGGCTGGCCCCTCAGCAGCTTTTCTTAACCTTGTATGACGGTAGCTTCTACAATCAGCCATTTTTCTTCCTGCCATCACTTTTTCTCTCTGAGTGCTTTCCTGCACTGCAAATTGCAAACACTTACTACATACTGATTGAGTCTCTTTGTGCTCCGTCAGCAGCCATCCTTTTTTCTGAACATATGGTTTTCAGGCTTCATCCCATTCCCAGTGACCCATCTTTGGGAGAAGGCTCCCTTACCTCTCTCTTTTGTAACCAATTATTGTATTCAGTTAGCTCTGCAGAATAGCGCCAGGTGGATAAATAGGACTTCCCAGCTTAAGTGGAAAGAGGTAGACATATTTGCAATAGGAAACCCTTACTTGGCCATCTAAAAGGTACTGAAAGTCTAAGAGTTCTCATTCTCTGTTTTTATTTTTCCAGAATGGCCTATTTTAGCCAAACTTAACTATCGGGATGTTTCTGAACCACTAGAAGGGGCCTTCCTCAACTGGAATTGCCTGTGTCTACAGGTTCAAGGGGTTCCATTGTGCCAGTTTATACCACAGAGTGGCTCTTATTGTATCTGACCTCGCATGGCAAGGGAAGAAGCTGAGTGATGAGGCTGGTCAAAGGAGAGCCCTCTGTTCCAGTCATGCTGGTCACATCCAACACCCACACTTCTTCCACCTCTGTGCTTTTGCACAAGGCATACCACTTTACTTTCCTTTTGTTCAGGTTGTAGCTCTTCTTCTGTTTCCATTCTGTGTTTTCTGTGGAACCTTTTCTAGCCCTTCTAGTCCTCACTTTCCTTGGAACTCTTACACTATATATATAGTTTATACGTAACTTAATACTTTCTTATCTTTCCTCTTATGGTTCCTGTGGATGTTTGTATGATCCAGACTAGATTGTAGGTGGGATGCATTTTATACTTCTCTTTCCCCCAAGTTGTTCACTGGCAGTCAGTTGTTAAAATACACAGGAGTTTGTTGCATATGTCTATCCCTTAAACCAGAACACTTGGCTTCAAGTTGGACTAAACATGGTTTAAAAAAAAAGTATAGAGCTTTCATTATCTCTCTTTTCAGATTGGCTGCTGTGAATTCATGGGTGTGGCCAAGAGCTTTTCTATTTTCGGTTTATGGAACTTATAGAAATGCTGTTTTTAAAGCAGGTCTTACTGTACTAGCTGCTCGTACTTCAAGGTATTAACATGTGGCTGGGAAGAGTGTGGATTAAAATCTATTGGTAAAGGGCTCCTGCCCTGTACTAGTTGCTTGGTGGTACTTTTTTCCACCTTTTCCATTCCGTCTCTTACCTATTTGACTTAAATCCGAATCTGGGTGTGGTATTGAGAGAAGGGTGGTAGCTCGATTGTGGAAATCTAATTAGTGCTTTGGATTAGCATGGTCTATTCCCATAGGGTGAGAGAAGCAGGCAGGAATGGGAGTAGAAAAGCAGATCTGATTGTGTCCCTTCTCTCCTTAAAACTGAGTGATGGCTTTCTACTACATAAGATCCCTAATCCTCAACATGCATGGTCTGGCGCCCACCACCCTCATCTCATCCCCTTCTCCTCCTTGCTTGTCTATTCCCATAGGGTGAGAGAAGCAGGTAGGAATGGGAGTAGAAAAGCAGATCTGATTGTGTCCCTTCTCTCCTTAAAACTGAGTGATGGCTTTCTACTACATAAGATCCCCAATCCTCAACATGCATGGTCTGGCGCCCACCACCCTCATCTCATCCCCTTCTCCTCCTTGCTCAGCATACTCCAGCCGCTGTAGCTCTTCCTCCCTTCTTTGCCTGGTTAACTCCCACTGAGTTGTGAGTTGTGATATGTACTATATATTATCTCTTTCTCAGAGATGTCTTCCCTGACCCCCCAGTCCAAATCAAGCATCCCAAATATATATTTTCTCATCACTGACATTGCTTTTCCCTCCTATTGCTTTTTGCCTGTCACTTTTAATGGTTTGGTAGTTGTATATTGATTTGTGTGATGATTTGTTTAAAGTTGGTATCCTCTTCTACAGTGTAAGCTCCATAACAGCAGGAACGTGGTCTGTTTTGCTTGCTGTTTTAACCCCATGTCCCTAGCTCTGGGCTTGGCACATAATTGAGGCTCAATAAATATTAGTTTGAAAACCGGAATGAAAGCAGAAATGACAGCAGACTTTAGGGTTTGGAAGGTAGGTGGTGAAGGTAGGGTGGCAGAGAACTGTGGTCAGAGAGAAGTTTATGGGAGGAGCTGAATCAGGATGCCGGGTGCATTCAGGGCATATCAGAGAGTGAGGAGTAGGAGGTCACTGGCTCTGCAGGGCTGGCCAAATGGTGACTCTAAAAAGGCTCTAGAGTGTAATAGCCTGTAATACACTGTAAAAGCTTCTTAACTCCCTTTCTTCTCTTTCCAGTCCATCAGCACACATTTACCAAATTAAATTCTCTAAAATCCTTCCTTTATTGTTATTTCTTGCCTCCTCAGTTATCTTCAGCAGTTCACCATTGTCACCAAAACTTGAACTACTTGGTCTTGTGTTCGAAGCCCCAGCCAGTCTCAGTCTCCTTCATGCACCTTATTTTCTTTTGCTCTCTTGATCAACTCTCTGAACCCCAAATGCAAAACTGACACATTCTAGCTCTGAAACTGATCTAGAGTAGTTCTGCTTGCTGCAGTACAGGACCGTTATCATTTAATAGCCATGTAAAATCCATCAGTGAAGTTTGGAATCCTATTCCAATACCTGATGAATACCCTTGTATATATTCCTGTTATTTTACTCAACTCTTGCTTTATTTTGTTTTTTTATCTTTTTATCTGATTTAGTAGTATAGCCATAGTAGATAGTAAACAAATATTTCTTAAATGAGTAAACCATGTGTCTGGTGGACTGTCTCATTAGGGATTTACTAGACATTAACATAGCCACCACAATGAGGAAGTAATACAATTTTAAAATGAAAAAACTAGGATCTTGCATAGATTTCTGATTGGGGACTTCAACATATTGCAAAGTGTGTGAACTTTGGTATATTGACTGCCAGTGGGGCCCAAAAATATTGGTTATAATAAATACCATGTCCTTTTGCTTTTAGTTTGTGATATGCTACTCCACTTAATAATGCACATTGAAGAAATTGCTAAATAAAAATATTTAACATTACTTACAAAATATTGAATGCCCTTAGGAATGAAATAAACATAATTGTGATTCACTATATAAAATCAAAGAACTGAACTGCTCTCATACAGTTTACCTCAGGCTACTCTTTTTTTTTTATTTTCAGTAGATTTACCTTTTAAATTATATTTTGCTTAGGCTAATATTATAATTACTTTGCATTCTCTGAGAACAGTGCAATTCATGTGTCAAGGGGTGCATACATTTAACAGCAAAAAACTATCTGCAAAAGCAAAAGGCTCTTTTTCCTCCCCAAAGGATCTTTTATAAGAATCAAAATGCACAACTTATCAAAAATAATAGTTTAAGGGCTGGCCAGTTAGCTCAGTTGGTTAGAGCATGATGTTGATAACACCAAAGTCAAAGGTTCGAATGCCAAAAAAAAAAAAAAAATTTAACAGGGTGCAAACAGTAGCTCAACAGAGCATTTAAATTTATTTAGTTTATTTTCTATGCTTGTTTGAGTTTTTTGTTTTTGTTTTTTCTTCCCTTTGTGCTTTACAACCAAAAGAAAGAAACACCTTCAAGGAGCTATATCTGCTAAGTAATGACAGTGTACTGTAAATTGGAATGTTAGCTGACGTTAATGGCAGAGAATGACAGTGTAAAATGACAGAGCGTTATCTAAACCTTATTAATGACATAATGGGTATCCTCCTGAAGAAAGAACACAGGATGTCTCAAGTCCTGGGTTCTAGAACTGACTCCTATCTTATATGAGCTTGAGAATATAATAACTCTTTTCTTTTTTCATTTTTTTAACCAAAAAACCAGGAAGAGAACATATATCTTTTGTTTTTTTGTTGTTTTGTTCCTTAAAAAATTTGTATTGGATCATAATTGAATACACATATTTTTGAGTTCAATGTTGAGATACGTTGATCAAATCAATATTACTAGCATATATATTGTTACAAATTGTACTTATTCTTTATGCCCCTTGTCCAGTCTCTCACCATCTGCTTCTCACTCCTCCTCCCCCCATCAAATTACCCTAGATTTCTTCTCTCCTTCTGAAAAAGTAATGGTTATTCTGTTGATTTGTTGCTTGGATGATCTGTCCAATGCTGAGAGGTATATTCAGGTCCCTCAATATTATTGTAGAATAGATGCTTCTTCTGTCACTCTAGAATGGGCTTTGTGGAGAGAGACTTCTGTTGATTTGTTGCTTGGATGATCTGTCCAATGCTGAGAGGTATATTCAGGTCCCCCAATATTATTGTAGAATAGATGCTTCTTCTGTCACTCTAGAATGGGCTTTGTGGAGAGAGACATCTTTTCCTTGGTCTCTGCTGGTGATTCTCCTTGTGTCAATGCACTCCAAGTGTCAATGCTGGTGGACCATCTGTGTGGTGGTTGTGGCATCTAGCCACTTTCACAGCAGCCATGGTTGTGGTGGCTGTGGTGGGCCACCCACATGGAGGTGATGTTTTTGGCATGCTCCTTGGTGCTGGCAGTGGGCCTGGTTGTGGGAGGGTGGTCTGGCCCCCAGCTTCATGCCTCAGGTTACTGGGTGGGCTCCAAGGCCTGGCAGTGTGCCTTGCCAGAACTAATTTTTTGTCCTTTGCTTACTTCTAAAATGGGGGAACTTCCTGTGAGGACCAGTACTTGAACTGTGTGGTTGAGCTAAATTGCTGCTTTGTTGCTGGTTAGGGAAGGCTTTTTGTGCAGCTCAGGTTTTAATGGTTGACTTCACAGGTACTTCTGGATCTCCAGAGAAGATAAGATAAGTACTTCTACATAACCCAAGTGCACTTGGGTTATGTAGAAACTCTGGTCTGGGCCTAGGCCTTTTCAGCAAACTGTACCCCCTAAAGTTCTGTATTCCTGACCAGTCTCCTCTGAGTGGTCCTGTGCTGACTGGGGGGTAGATCAGCTGTCCTTGCTGTGCCCCAGTGTTCCCCCGATGGACCCATCTCCCCCACCACCCATGCTCCAAACACTTCCCATGTGCCAGTCCTTTGCAATGACTTACTGGCCCCTGAGTGGCTCCTTTCTCCAGTTGTTATGGCTCCTCACTCCTGTATGGGTCCATGGGAACCCTACTAATGGTCTTGCTGGCCTGGGGGCCACCATGGCCCTCTTCTCCCCTGCCACCTCCATGCAACTCCATCCATAGGGCAGAGC